>NC_037671.1:67258126-67558126 GCF_003255815.1 Theropithecus gelada | reverse complement strand
CAGTTCCATCTGTAGTGTTGGAAATGACAGTATTTAATTCCCTTTTTATGGCTGAATAGTAAGTACTCCATTGTGTATATGTACCACATTTTCTGTCTATTCATCTGTTGACATACACTTGGGGGTCTTACAGATCTTGGCTACTGTGAACAGGTGTGCAACCAACATGGGGGTACAGATATCCCTTCAATATACTGACTTCCTGTCTTTTGAGTATGTACCTAGCAGTGGGATTGCCAGATCATATAGTAGCTCTATTTTTAGTTCTTTGAGGAACCCCCAAAACTGTTCTCCACGGTAGTCATATTAATACTAATATACATTCCACGATATGGTTTGACTGTGTCCCCACCCAAATCTCATCTTGAATTATAGCTTTCACAATTCCCACATGTCATGGGAGGGACCCAGTAAGAGGTAATTGAATCATGGGTGAGATTTTTTTCCCGTGCTGTTTTTGTGATGGTAAGTTTCATGAGATCTGATGGTTTTATAAAGGAGAGTTTCCTGGTACAAGTTCTCTTCTCTTGCCTGCCACAACCCATGTAAGACGTGACTTTGCTGCTCTTTGACTTCTGCCATGATTATGAGGCATCCCCAGCCATATGGAACTGTGAGTCCATTAAACCTCTTTCCCTTCTAAATTACTCAGTCTCAGGTGTGTCTTTATTAGCAGTGTGAGAACAGGCAAATCCACCCACCAAGTGTACAGGTTTCTTTTCTCCACATCCTCACCAGCATTTGTCATTGCCTGTCATTTGAGTAAAAGCCATTTTAACTTAGGTGAGATAATACCCTATTGTAGTTTTGATTTTTATTTCTCTGATGATCAGTGGTGCTGAGCACCTTTTCATATGCCTCTTTGCTATTTGTATATCTTCTTTTTAGAAATATCAATTCATATCTATCCTCCATTTAAATCAGATTATTAGCATTTTTCCTATGGAGTTGTTTGAGCTCCTTATACATTCTGGTTTGTAATATCTTGTCAGATGGGTAGTTTGCAAATATTCTCCCCCATTCTGTGAGTTGTCTCTTCACTATAATTGTTTCCTTTGCTGTGCATAGTCTTCTTAACTTAATATAATCCCATTTGTCCATGTTTGTTTTGATTGCCTCTGCCAGTGGGGTATTTCTCAAAAAATTTTCAAGCAGTCCAGTGTCCTTGGGAGTTCTCCCAATGTTTTCTTGTAACAGTTTTATAGTTTGAAGGCTTAGATTTAAGTCTTTAATTGATTTTAACTTTTGTATATGGCAAAATATAGGGGTCTCAACATTGTTTTCTCAAAAGACTGCAGTTTATTGTTTACATATTTGTAAGAACACATACTTTGAGTTCAGACTGCCTGAAATCAAATTCTAGCTAACTAGGACAAATTGTTTAATTTCTCTTTACATCTATTTTCTCATCCATAAAATGGAGATGATATTGATCCAAGATTGGTGTGTTAGTCCAATCCTGCTACTATATCAAAATACCTTGATTGGGTAGTTTATAAAAAATAGAAACTCATTTCTTACAATTCTGGAGGATGGTGCATCCAAGATTGAGGTACCAGCACATTAACAGAGTTATTGTCTGGTGAGGCCTCACTCTCTGCTTTAAAGGTGATGGTTTCATGCTGTTTTCTTACCTGGTGGAAGTGAAAGGAAGCTCCCACCAACCTCTTCTTTAGGTGCACTAATTCGATTCATGAGAAAGGAATCTTCAGTATTTATTCACCTCTTAAAAGGCCCTACCTCTAAATACTGTCACATTTGGGGATTAAGTTCTAACATATGAATTTTGGGGACACATCATTATTCAAATCATAGCAGTTAGTCACAAGATTTTTGTGAGGAATAAATGAAACATTTGTTGTCCAAAAGACCACCAAAATGGCTAAATAGTAGAAAGGAAATTTTTATCGGTGATATCAGCTTGCAAACTGGGAAGAAGCAGTCTCTGATAGGAACTGAATGTGCTCTATCTTTGCAGAGGGAAAGGGCAGATGGGTTTTATGACTCACAGAGTCATACATATTCAACATGTTTCTGGAAAATGCAATACATATTTATGAGGGCAGTCAAGCATTTGCACAATGTGTAAACATGTATGTAACACACATCCCATGTTCAACTTGGGGTGGGGTTTTGGCCTTAAAATGAGGTGGCGTCTGGGTTGTAAATTACTTTAGGAGGGGGCTGACATTTTGCCTAATACCTCTTGTAGTTAGGGTGTTAGTTTACCAAGAGTATGGTTTTAATTATAGCCATAGGAATTTAGAAAGTTGTCATGGAAGCTGAGTCCTGAGCCTTCAGCCTGTAGGTAACTTTTTAGTTTTCTTAACCTTAGAATCCAGCTTATTTGATAAAGCAACATCTATTTTTGTCTCTCTGATCATACAATGCATGTTAAGTAAAACTTCAATCATCTTAAGCTGTCACTGTTATTGTGGTTCTTGGGGGAGCACTTTTGAAAAGTGGAAAAGTTTATCAACTTTGGAAAGCGATTAATCTGCATAAGAAACTCAGCTCTGATCTTTCCTAATTATATGACCTTGGGCAAATATGTAATCTCTTAGAATATCATTTTATCTGTATTTTAGAAATATGTAAAAATTATTGCTCTTAAGACTACTAACTTAGATAACATATACAAAGTGCATAATAGTGTTAGCCACATTGTATATTCTCAATAATGTAAGTTTTTCCTTGATCTTCCCTAGGTACACAGGGAATTATATCTCTGATTTTAAATAAAATCAAAATGATAGACCCTTCTATTAAAAAGATGACTCATACTACTTAGTCCAAATTTTTGAGCTTTGAGAAACTCCAGTTTAATATTGATGTTTCACTTATAACCAAAGTACTATTTTGTGTATTGTAAAAGACAGTTGTTTTACATCTATTCAAAAAATACTTATTTAACACCTATCGGATGTCGAACAATGAATTAGGCTTTTATTATTAATACAACACTCTGTCTGTAATTAAGCAAAGGTAAAAATTTTAGTATAATGTTCTAAGTGCTATGATAGTAAGATAAAAATATGAGTGACCATAATCATAAAAAGGATTAAATAGCTGGTATGCAAATAGAGAGAAGTTTGGGATAATGCCAGGGATAGAATCTGGATGGAACCTGGAAAAATGAATAAAAATGCTGTTAATTGAAAGGGGGTTAGCCTGAGAATGGGATAATGGATGGGATGTGGAACATCCTGGCTACTGCAGGAAACTATAAGAAGATGGATATAAATAGTCATTGGAGCATGAGCTAAGGGGAAATAAAAGAGTTTTGGGGGAAATAAAAGAGTTTTAGGGACACAGACCAGAGGCTTGGGTCTCATGCTAAGAAGCTCTGACAGTAGCTTTAAGGTTCCTTAAAGGAACCAAAGAGGAGGGAGACGAGTCAGTGCTCTTGTATCTTCCTCAGTTTTCATTCAAAACAACCTTTTAAAATATGTCTTACAATTTGAAGCTTTGTGGAATTAATTCATTGATAAGTATTTATTGAGTGTGTGTCATGTGTCAGGGACAGTTCTAAGCACTAGATATTCAACCATGACCAAAACAAAAATGTCTGTCCATGCAGAGCTTCTCGTCTAGGGAGAGAAAGACAGTCACTAATTGAGAGAAATAAGTAAATTGTAAAATATCTTATATGGTCATTAGAACTAAGGTAAATAATTAAATGAGAAGATAATGTGTGTGGGGTGTAGAAATTTAGAAAAGGTAGCCAAGAAATGTATAATTAAGAAACTGGTATTTGGGTATAAATAATTTAAAAATTTTAGCATAAACTATTCTGCTCTTTGAACTAGTAACCTTTTTTAAAAAATAACAGACTGAAGACATCATTTCAGTAAACAAATATAATCAAATTTTCAGTTAAAATGGATCAGCCTGGCTGCAGCATGTAAAATAGATTTAAGCTGGGCAAGATTCTAGGCAACAGAATCCATTCAGAGGTTGCTGAGAAAGTCCAGAATTCATGGCAAATTCCAGCAAAAATCATAGGGATGGGGAAGGAACAGTGGTAAGGAAGATAGGGCAGACACAAGAAATTCTTAGCAAATAAAATTGGCACAGCTTTGTAATGAAACACATGTAGAGGATGACAAAGCATAAAAGCTAGAATAATTCCTAGATTTCTGAATGAAGCTGTAGGGACAGATTTTAGCAAAAGAAAGCTTAAAAGTAGTATGGCAAGACTGTCAGCTTCGTGAAAATTCAGTTCACCAGCTATCTAGTATATAGTTCAGTAATATATTCCTGAATATAATGCCTGCCATATATAAATCCACTAACTTTTTTTTTCACTCAATGAATGAGTAGATTATATTTAATTTGAAGTGATTGGGACTCTGAGGAGTTAGATAAATGGGATGCTAAAGAACAAATCCTAGAATGAATATATGAATTTGGGAGTCAATAAAATCAAAGCAGTAGTTAAAACCAAGAAAATGAATAGAGATGCAAAAGCAATTATGTTTGCAGATATTGATAGACATGGATAGATGAGATATGTGAACATAAGCCCTAAAGTAGTGGGGCAAGAATAGTAAAGACCGATTATATCTTTCCTTTAGATTTCACTGTTGTGAGCATTTTACATTTCTTTATTCTCTCCTCTTTTTCCTCCCTTGCTTTCACTCTGAGAGTGAACTGCAGGCATTATGTTTCATCATCCCCAAAAACTTTAGTATGCATGTAAAAGGACACAGCTACATAAACACAGTACTATCATCAAAATTAGGATATTAGCACTGATAAAGTACAATAATCTAATTCACAGACTCCAGTCAGAAATCACTAGTTGTTCTAATGTCATTTATAGAAAAAGGTTCCTATTCAGGAGGATACACTACATTTATTGTGCCTCTTTCAATTTGGAAGAATTCTTCTGATTTCCTTTTTCTATCAGGATCTTGGCATAACTGAAGATTATAGGACAATCATCTTGTAGTAAGTTCCTCAATTTGCGGTTGTCTGTGTTTTTCCCAAAGTGAAATGCCATGGTCAGGTATAGCTTGAAAAATAGCAGCTGTAGCAAACTTCCTCTTCCTCTTGCCTCCCCCAACCGTGAAACTATGGTAACACTCATTTAACATAAAATTAAACATTTTAAAGTGAACAATGGCTACACCAGGAATGTTGACCACAATCTCACTGTCATCTCTACCATGCTCGGGAATGAGAAATAGTAAGCAAGTGAGTAAAAAAGGCACAACGCCCTCTTACTAAAAAGCAACTGCCCTACTGTTCATTAAGTTGTCTTCCACTTGCAATTCCGAAAAAGTGTATTCTATCGGTTATTGCCAGTTTTAATGGTTTCAATGGAGGGATAGTTTGAGTGCCTTACTCTGCCATTTCCATGATGTTACTACTATAAAAATATTGTCTTGTACATTTATTTATTGTCTGTGATGTTTAATCTTTACCAACGTATTGAATTCTGAATCTTAAATAGAAATTCAGTTCTACTTCTTTATACACGTATTTGTGTTTTTATGGAATATGATTTGCCTTTTTGATGTCAAATGTGTTCATATTCTTCAGGCTTTCTATAATCAATTACTTGTTTTATTTCTTTCTATTGAAATTTGCATTTAATATATTGGTGTAGAGCCCTGAGGTAAGATTCACTTCCACAATGATCTACACTGTTGGAAATGGATAAGTACCAATTTTAGTCACCCATAAACATTCAAGCACTACAGAGGGGGGCATTGATACAATATCATGACCATTTATATAACACACACAAAAAAATCTTAGAACACAGCTGATTCTCTTTATCTGTGGGTTTTGCATCTATGGATTCAACCTAATGTAGATTGGAAGTATTTGAAAAAAGGTAGATGGTGGCATCTGTACTGAACAAGTAGAGTTTTTTCTTGTCATTGTTCCTTAAACAATATAGTATGACAAATATTTACACAGAATTTACATTGTATTATGCATTATAAGTAATTTAGAGATGATTTAAAGCACACAGATGTATATAGATTATATATGCAAATACTATACAATTTTATTTTATTTATTTTTTGAGATGCAGTCATGTTCTGTCACCCAGGCTAGAGTGCAGTGGCGCGATCTCGGCTCACTGCAACCTCCGCCTCCCGGGTTGAAGCGATGCTCCTGCCTCAGCCTCCCAAGTAGCTGGGACTACAGGCTTGCACCACCATGCCCGGCTAATTTTTGTATTTTTAGTAGAGATGGAGTTTCACCATGTTGGCCAAGGATGGTCTCGATCTCCTGACCTTGTGATCTGTCTGCCTCGACCTCCCAAAGTGCTGGGATTACAGGCATCAGCTACCGTGCCCGGCCTACAATTTTATAAAGGGACTTGAACATCTAGAGAATTTGCTCTCTGTGGAGGGTCCCAATCTCTCATGGATACTGAGAAAGTTCTGTATTTACTATTTAAATTTTAACAAGAGTTTGCTTTGGTACATGTATAAATCGGACCATGCATTTCTACATAACTGATTCCAAGAAGAGGATGCATAAACATCCCTTAAGATAATACACATACATTTGGGGCTTTCTGGTTAGCATTTCTTTTTTTATTTAACAAAAATTAACATTTATCTGTATTTTTCCGATACAACAGATTAATATAAAAAAAGGTTTAGTTTTTTTAAATTTAGTTCTGAATGAAATCGTTCAAATTAGAAAAGAATTGTGTTTAGTTAATACAATTGACCACAACCAACCGTAAACATTACCTCAACCATATAGTCACCAATAAAATTAGTTCAAGTGATGATGCTTATTACTCTCTACACGCTATTGCTCACTCCAACATACACCTGGTTTGAGTAATCATATAACGTAAGGATTCAATTTAGAAACTTAAATTATATGTTGAGTGAATCAGGCCAGACTCCTTTTTTAATGGAAATAATAAATGATGGAAGCTATAATTTCATTACAAAAGAAACATTTTTGGGTTAATTGGATTGAGATAACTGAGTTTTCACTAAGTTTTTGAATTCCATTTTTTTTCTTTTCAAGCTTATATAGATTTTATTTTATCTCTACAACCATATTTAACTCTTTGATTTTCTTAAAGTTCTCAGAAAAATATAACAGTTTTTTTCAATCTGCTTAGCCATGTTTTATAATTTTATTTTTTGCTATTTTTTCTTGACAGCTGCCAGACAACAGATAGCTAGTCCATTTGGCTTACACACCAAGACCTGCTTCTCCTGTATTTTGCTCCACTGCATTGAGATCTTTTATTAATGTCTAACTACAGCAGCCTCATGTCTCTGGACTGTAAATGAGAATTACTCAGGGAGCGGTCTGGAATTTGTTCCATTACAAACTGGAACAGGGCCAAAGGCTGACTACTTGGTTTTGAGTCTAGTGACAGGTTTAGTATCTGATTTCTCAAGAAGCCAAAGATTTGAGACACATTAAAAACCTGCCCTGTTCCTCAAGATCTGCGATATTATAATCTGAAAAGTCAGCTATTATCTTCTGAATTTGACAATTGGTGGTATCAAATAAGAAGATTATATGGAAATTCAAGTGCACCTAAAAGAGAGGCAAAATAAAAAAGAATTTATTTTTTTCTCTGCATTTGGTTATATTAGGATAAAACTCTTTAACTCTAAGGAGGTGAGTTGCTGAAATTGTAATTTAATATTATCTAGGCACAAAATTTTTAAATATGTTAAAATGAGATAATACAGGAGATAAGAACCTAGGGTAAAAGGCACAGCCCTATTTTAGTGTCCTGGTCAATATATTGATACAATCAAATACTTTCACTATGTGTCAGATATTATACTAGAAACTTTGCATATATTATTTTAATTAGTCTATATGCTAACTTTATGAAACAGCTGTTTTTCTTCCACACTTTGTACAAGTGAAAATGGAAGATTATAGACCTTATGTAACTTGGTTAAGTAACATTCTCATGAATAATACACTAGTAAGGAGAGAGTATAAATTCATTATCCTTTTGAGGTAGATATCCTATACCATAACACATTCCATACGAATAAAAGGTGATCTACATCTTCCTTTAGATGTCATAAAGAGCAAAACGATCTGATAATTCATGTAATTTCATCATCATCTCCCTAGAGATAAAAGTATTAAAGCCAGAAAATTGAGACAGTATGTCTATAGGCATACAGGTTATATCTGATAGAAATTGATACAACTTTGTACATGACTTCATAACTTTTAGTCTTATGTTTTCATTTATCATGTGAAAATGTTCAAAATTTTAAAAAGAAAGCTCTGAATTGTACTGAAGAATTAGTGAATGGTTCGGAACAACTGGACAAACAAAATTCTGGGGAATTGGAGATGGTGATATGGTCAGTACAGAGAAGGCACTATTAGTAGAGGTAGCAACCCAAGAGGAAGAAAGTCATCCACAGTTGTGCCCACAGTTTGCTATCATACTTTTCTCTAAAACAACAAATCAGTCTCAGATGAGTATTTTATAGCACATAAGCATGTTGTGATAGTTAATTTTTTTGTGTCTTGTTGACTGATCCACTGGTTCAAACATTCTTTGGGATGTTTCTGTGAGGGTGTTTTTGGATGAGATCAACATTTAAGTTGGTAGGCCAAGTAAAGCCAAATATCTTCCCTCATGATGTTGGGTGTGTTTCATCTAATCAACTGAAAGCATGCATGGAACACAAAAGCTGATCCTCCCCTGAATAAGATAGGATTTCTTCCACCTGACTGCCCTGAAATTGCCATTAGCTTTTGCCTGCCTTTGGACTCAAACTGGAACATCAGCCCATGTGTTTTGAGCTTACTGACCTTAGGTAGAAAAATACACTGTCAGATCTTCAAGATTTTAGGCTTAGGACTCAGGTTTGAACTACCATTGACTCTTCTGGGTCTCCAGCTTTCTGACTCACCCTGCAGATCAGGGAACATGGCAGCCTCCATAACTACATGAAATAATTCCTTGTAGTAAATCTTTTTATTATACATACATCCTATTGGTTCTGTTTCTGTAAAGAACCTCGACTAATATATATATATATGTTCTTTATATATATATTCTATAAAGAACCTTGACTAACATATATATATGTTTATATATATATAAAATTATATATATTTATTTATATATATATATTTAACATATATATATATAAAATTACCTATTTCTACTTTTAGCATGCGGAGTTTCATTTCTTTTATTATTCTGATTAGGAGGAATAGTCTATATTTTTAAATAAAAAATTAATTCAATTAAGAAGATGTCATAATAATGCCAACTCCGTAAAATTTGTGCATTCTGGCGGGGGCATGGTGGCTCATGCCTGTATTCCCAGCACTTTGGGAGGCCAAGGTGGGTGAATCACCTGAGGTCAAGAGTTTGACAACAGCCTGGCCAACGTGGTGGAACCCCGTCTCTGCTGAGGATGCAAAATTTAGCTGGGCCTGGTGGTGGGCACCTGTAATCCCAGGAACTAAGGAGGCTGAGGTAGAATAATTGCTTGAACCCAGGAGGCAGTGGTTGCAGTGAGCCCAGATTGAACTATTGTGCTGCAGACTGGGCAACAAGAGCAAAACTCCACCTCAAAAAAAAAAAAAAAAAAAAAAAAAAAAATTGTGTATTCTGAAATTAAGTCATACTATAAAATATGAAGTAAAATGTGATATATTTTGATTTTTATTTTGGCTTTGGTGATCTATATTAATGCTGTCCTACAAACTATCAATTATGGTCCTTAGCTGTTATTACTTGGGTTATAAAATTTGTTTATAAAATTTCTTGAGAAGTAGAAAGGATTCAAGACCTTTTTCTGTAATATACTACTCCTCTAAAAAATACCTATAGAAAAACATTTTGTAAATTTCTTCTTTAACCATTAGCCCTACATATATTTTACCTTTAATAAATATTTGATGGCATAGTCTTAAAGAGTTATTTATGTATTCATTTTTCAGTCAGTATAGTTTGATTTCAAAATCAACCATGATATAAGCAAGCAAGTACATATGTACAAAACGAAAACATCATACAGTGAACAAAGAATATAGATTTAACTAGTTCATTAAAATTTCCCTCTGACTTAGCTGGGAAATATGACATCAAGAAATTATAAATGCATTATAAACATCATAATTTAATAGCAGAAGGTTTATAAACTTAAGATAAGTTTTCTGTGGAACTACTAATAACTACTACCATTTATTGCAGGCATATTATACGCCAGACATTACACTAAGAAAGTTGTTATAGGAAATTAGAGGTGGATCCCCTTCCTAGACCAGATGATATTTTGATCCTTTTATTGATGACAGTTGCTGTAAATTTCAGGACACCAGCAAAGACTAGCCAAAGAGTTTCACCAAATATTTTACTCGCTAATAAGTAAATATTAACTTATTAGTTGATATTTTCTGTACTTCTTTGGCTCTCAGGCTGAAGGTGAGTGGCTGCATTTAAAAGAGTTTAGTCCAGGACTGATGACAAGGTTTTCTATATTTTAGATCAGTGTTTCTCAGTTTTGGTTGACCTATACAATCACCTAGGCAACTTTTTAAAAACACATAGTCTCAGACTTCCTTCTCAGAATTTCTAATTTAAATAATCTGATGTTTGCCATGAAATATTTTTTGAAGACTTCCCACTATATTCTAATGTACAGGTGAACTTCAGAACTACTGGCACAAATGGAGAGGCAATGGGTCCTCTTTTTAACTCTCTTCTTGGCTAAAAAGGGAGAGAGTTGCTGGAATTCAACTCTCTCCTCAAGCTCTCAAAGCTTATTCTCAGTAGATATTATTTGAGAAAAAACACATTATTTCTCATCTTGTTGATGCTATTTGACCTTAAATGCAAGAGAAATCCTCTTCCTAAATAGAGGAGACAAAAAGACAAGTCAAAAAAATACTTAAACCAAGGAACTTTAAGTACAAAATTTGCATCTGTTATTCATTCAAGTACAAATATAGCTCTTGTTCCAAAAAAGGAATGACAAAAAACACAGGATGCATTGACATTTGGCATACTTTGTATAGGATCAAGTGTAATACTCTTTATGTCTCTCACAAGGAGGAGAGATTATTACAGGAGCAAGCTATGGGGGAGGGTGGCTTAGGACTGTGTAAAATTTTCCTAAGGATTAACAGATTACACAAAGCAAGAGCCACTGGACAAGACTCTGAAATCCCACCAAAGCTCCATTTGACAGATTCTGTACCCTGGCACGGATCAGTCAGCAGAAAGGATGTGGTGCCGTTTTGTAATTGTTCTACCTGTGAATAACATAGCTCTTAACTACTTACTAGTCTCATTGCCTTAAACTACATAGTTAACCTTCGTGTGCCCCAGTTTCCTCTTCACTAAAATGAGAATAATAGTACCTTATTAAGTGACTAAGGAGATCCAATGCATTATTATTTGTAAAGTGCTCAAAACTTCCCCTAAAAGTTAATAAAATATAAGGGCTTGTTAAATAAATGAAAAATTAGACCCTTTTTCAAAAGCAAACTGTTTTGGTTCTGCAAGAGAAAGTTCTGTACGTTCAATTACAGGCATCCAAACATTCCTGTCATCTCTATTTGATTTGGGTATTACAATAATTCTACATAGTAAATTTTGTTCTGCCTTCAAAGATAAAGAAAGTGACCCTGAGAAATTAAGTACTTATACAAATTATATACTTAATAATTTGCAAAGCTGGAAACTAGTTATCACTTACAGCTGATGTAAGGATTATGCTGTTACTAAAAAATTAACTTATTTTATGATTCCATATATAATAAAGTAGAATGTAGGGTAAATGGCATAAAATCACTAGTAAAAGGGCCATTTCCTTATCAACCTGGATGTTTTACTGAAATTGCAGTACCCTTTCCTCTAACACTTTCTATCTCCTTTTCCTCCATTTTTTCCTCTTGGCATATAATACTGTTTAACTTATTTATTTCTCTTATTTATTTTCTGAATTTGTATTAGTTTGTAAAATCTACAAGGTAGGCATTTGGGGTCCATTTGTTTTCAGTGCACAAGTATAGGCAAGCAATAAATATTACCTGAAAGAACAAATGTATGAGTCCTCCTTTTCCTCAGCAGAGATAGACTTTTTTTGAAATGTTATGAAGATATTTACTGTTAATTTATTGTTCAATAGAGTTTGACGACCCTAGATGGGTGAATAATTAAATTGGCAGTAACATGACCCTTTCAGTTGTCTCATAAATTAACGAAACCATTAGAAGATAGTGAAGTACAATCAGTTACTATGGTGAAACCTTGAGCAATGCAGGTGCTAGGGGGTGCTGATCCCCCATGCAGTCAAAAATTGCATATAACTTTTGCCTCCCCACATATTTAACTACTGATAGCCTACTGCCAATAGTTGACTGGAGGCCTTACTGATAAACAGTTGATTCACATATATTGTTATGTTATATGTATTTTATATTGTATTCTTAAAGCAAGCTAGAGAAAGAAAATGTTGATTTAAAAAGTAGGAAGAGAAAATACATTGAAAGTATGGTACTATATTTGTCATTACCATAAGTATATGTAGTCTGTTTACTAGATGGCTTATCTGTCAGTAACGGGCAGTTGCAGCTGAAGATCTCAATCTTTGGTACATATCAAACGTTAACATTTTCTTGTAATGTCATGATTTTCTCTGCTTCTTGGGAGAACTTCCAGCATCACTAGTTGCACTTCGTATGGGTCTCAAGGTGTTATTCAAGTTTTACCATATGGCACTGAGTGAAAAATATGTAAGAACATCCAGAGATCACTCTTTACTGTGATACACAATTTACTGGAAAGACAACTGCTCATTTGGAGTTGACGAGTATCACAGAGCATTTTAAGTGGATACTCAAAACCCTTGAGCTCACTGCAGTAGCAACAGGAGGTGGCTACAAAATCGTTATAGTAATATAGTATGTACTACAGTTAATTTTATAAAGTTATGACTTAATCATATATCTTTACCTTTGTTTACATTTCTACCAACTGCAAATGATTCCAAGTAGTCTGTGTTTGTGTGTGCATAAATTTTGATAAATTTTAACTTTTTATAAAAAAAATCTGTGGATATTTTATGGTAGTAAACGATGAAATAGACAAGTAGCTACATATATTTTATGCATTCATAACACACTTAACTATTTCTTAATTTTGTTGAAAGTTGTATGCTACTTTTTTTCTAAAAGTTTGTTCACATTGTCTAACACCCTCCCACACACAAATTTTTCCAATATACTGCAAAATATCCATGTATAAGTGGACCTGCACAGTTGAAATCTATGTTGTTCAAGGGACAACTGTACTTGAAATCTTTTACAAAAGTTACAATGTTAATAGTTGTATAATACTTAAAATATCTACCAGTGATTATTCTAAATGCTTTATATCTATTAACGCATTTAATCCTCAGATCAGCCTTATGAAATAGATTATATTGTACACACCATTTTAAAATAGGAAATTGAGACACTGAGAGGTTATGTGCCCAATCTCAGACTACTAGGAAGTAGGGGAGCCAAGCTTCAACCCCATGGAGTTTAACTTCAGAATGTATACTCTCAGTCAGTCCACCGTGCTGCATATATTACTGTAAATTCATATATTTGGACTATTGGATGGCTATGTGCCTATTATATTACTGTAAATCTATATATTTGGGCTTTTAGAAATGAAACACTAAGAGGTTGTTTTAAATTCTCAGAAGCCTGACTTGTAATTTTACCTAGGAAGAAGCCCAATCCACTTTAGCATGAATGCCTTCAAGTGGAGTTATTATTCTCTATCAACTATGAGCTTTGAATCTTATCAGATAATTCGAAAGCACTTGTAAAACATTCAATAGTTCTTTAGCAAATCATAAAGAAAGATTGACCGGCGTGACATTTGCATTTTTAGGGCAAGAGTTAACTTACCGTATTGTCCATAATACAATTACACAATTACTGTGTTGTCTTATTTATGAAGACCTGAGTTACACCCATAGACCTCTTTAGTATAACATAGTAGCAAAGAATACTGCCAAATATCTAATCAGTTAATATTTTGGATGGGTGGCTTGTGACCATCAGTAAATATATTGGTACATACCTTGCACTTACATGAGTTGTAGTTTTTTGTGACTAATATTGTATTGCAGTTCTAGAAAACTGAGCTTGTTTCACTCTGTTTAAGAGACTAAAATTTTATACATACATAAATGTCACAACTACAGCTCAAAACTGTACCTTTGATAACTTGTCATCTTGTTTGTCTATATACTGCTAAGGTCCTATGCAATATATATAATAAGAATATCATCTTGCATTCCCTAAACTATAAGGTTAGGTAAAATTTCATGGAATCCTCCATTTCTAAAGTTTATGCAAGCCCAAATTATTTTCATTTATTTATGCAAAAACCCATGGGGCTTGTGTCTAATATTTCCCTGGGTTTAATTTTCTACCACTTTAATTCAAGCACATAGTTCACCAAATTTCAAAGCAAACAAAATTATTATTTATATATGTGCAAATAGACTATATTAAACAACTTGGGGTTGAAGATATTTCATATTCTTTATCCTACAGTTAAGAATTTATTATTGTTCTTAAAGATTTTTTACCACTCTACCCATTCCTTTACTTTCCTCCATTACTACATGAACGTCATGTAAAGTGATCCAATCCAAACAGAAAAGTAAAATTTTAAAAAATCTGATTAAATGTCCAGTTATAGTAATGACAGAGGTACTTTTATTGAACTAACTATGCTGAAGGCAATAGCTACAAACACTGGGCAAAGTACAAAAAAAGAAAAACCTTACAACTGTATGAAGGCACTGCTGAGTAAACAAAATCAAGCAGAAACCAGAGTAGATGAAACTCTTGAAAGAAGGGATGCAACACTAGGTGATATGTAACTTTAATTAGTCTTTCCTAGAGGATATTTTCCCATCTACTGGAAGGGTGGGGTTATAATAGAACATAAAGAGATCAACACTCTTGTTAGATCAAAGTATTGAAGGATCGAGTTCAGAAATGCCAAAGTAGACACATATTAAGGAGAAAAGGTGAATTCCAAAGAGAGATACATAGTTTGAGGAGTCCCAGTAGCTAATACATAAGCTATGCCCCAAATACTCTGTGGAAGACTGAACTTCACATGAGAAAAAGAGATTCATAATTATCCTGTAAAACTAGTAGCTAAAATGTCCAAAAGCAAAAAGAAATTATTCCTGTTTTCCATCACAACGAACACAGAGTTTAGTATTTGAGTCATGCCACATGAGAGGGAGTAATCACCACTGGGCTTTCTACAGAACCATCTTATAAAAACAGAATATGAAAACCCTAAAGTTGAACATAGAGCAGTTTGTAAATGTCTGATAGAAGATAAATCAATACACATCAGAGTCAAGGTTCTCTACAATGTATAATCCTCGATGTCCGATGTCCAATTGAAAAAGAGTTATTAGACATATGAAGCAGAAAAATGTAACCCATTGTCAAGAGAAAAAAAACAGTGAAGATAATCAGAACATGAGATGCCACAAATGTTAGAATGAACAAATAAACAGCATTTCTGAGCAGACAAGTAATGCATTGCTTAAAGATTTAAAGAAAACGTATTTTTAAGCAGATGAGTAACTAAATTGAGAAATACAAACTATAAAGTAGAAGTAAATAGTCATTTTTTAACGTACTGTAATATAGAAAGTAATAAATTTGTGGCATAGGCTTAATCTCAGATTGCTGAAAACAGAAGAAAGGGTTAATTCACTTGAAGCAGAATAGAAGTGATCCAAAATAAAAAGGAGAAGGCAAAAAAATGGACAAAAATAAAAAGGCTTTGCAACCAGCTGGATAATAACAGACAGTGTAATATCTATCTATATATAAAACATACATTACATATATATGCCCGTATGTATGTATATGTTATATATAAAACAATTATTATATATAATTTGAATGCAAAAAGAAGAGAAATAAATTTTTAAAAATTTAACAAAATTTATAATATTTTTAAAAACGAGTTAAAATTTTTCCAAATTTGGTGAAAAACACCAGTTTCTAAATCCTCAAATCTGAATAAACTAATAGTAGGACAAGTAAAAAGTCAAATAACTGAAGATAAACGTAAAGGGAAAAATCTTGAAAGTAGTAGGAAAAAAATGATGTATTGCCTATGCAGGAATAATGAAACAAATGACAGTGGGCTTCTCATAAGAAAATATCAAGCCGAGAAGATTCTGTTCCACTGAAAACTAGTTTTAACACGTTGAAAGACAAAAAACATAAAACAAAATTCAAAAACAAAATTGAGCAATCTCAAGTTCCATATCAAAGAAAAATATTCATCAAAAGTGAAGATAAAATTAAATCATCTTTTAAAGGAATGAAAGCGGAGATAACGCATCACCAGCAGACCTATACTACATAAAACACTTAAGGAAGTTCTTCACATTAAAGAAAAATGAAATCAGAAGAAATTTGAATTTACAGAAAGGAATAAAATGCCCTGGAAATTAAAAATAAGTGGATAGGGGCACGCCCAAGATGGACAAATAGGAACAGCTCCAGCCTCCAGCTCCTAGCATGAGCAACACAGAAGATGGGTGATTTCTGCATTTTCAACTGAGGTACTGGGTTCATCTCACTGGGGTATGTCGGACAGTTGGCACTGGTCCTCGGGTGCAGCCTGACTAGGAAGAGCTGAAGCAGGGCAAGGCATTGCCTCACCTGGGAAGTGCAAGGGGGAAGGGAATTCCTTTTCCTAGCCAAAGGAAATTGAGATACACAACACCTGGAAAATCTGGTAACTCCTACCCTAATATTTGGCTTTATAAAGAGTCTTAGCAAACGGCACACTAGGAGATTATATCCCACACCTGGCCCAGAGGGTCCCACGCCCAGAGAACCTCCCTCACTGCTAGCACAGCAGTCCGAGATCTAAGTGCAAGGCGGCAGCGAGCAGGGGGAGGGGTGCCTGCCATTGCTGAGGCTTAAGTAGGTAAACAAAGCTGCTGCGAAGCTGGAATTGGGTGGAGCCCACCACAGCTCAACGAGGCCAGTATGCCTCTGTAGACTCCTCCTCTGGGGACAGGGCATAGCTAAACAAAAAGCAGCAGAAACCTCGGCAGAGGTAAATGCCCCTGTCTGACAGCTTTGAAGAGAGCAGTGGATCTCCCAGCATGGAGGTTGAGATCTGAGAATGGACAGACTGCCTGCTCAAGTGGGTCCCTGACCCCTGAGTAGCCTAACTGGGAGACATCCCCCACTAGGGGCAGATGGACACCCCACACGGTGGAGTACACCCCTGAGAGGAAGCTTCCAAAGCAAGAATCAGACAGGTACACTCGCTGTTCACCAATATTCTATCTTCTGCAGCCTCTGTTGATGACACCCAGGCAAATAGGGTCTGGAGTGGACCTCAAGCAATCTCCAACAGACCTACAGCTGAGGGTCCTGACTGTTAGAAGGAAAACTAACAAACAGGAAGGACACTCACACCAAAACCCCATCAGTACGTCACTATTATGAAAGACCAGAGGCAGATAAAACCACAAAGATGGAGAAAAAGCAGGGCAGAAAAGCTGGAAATTCAAAAAATCAGAGAGCATCTCCACCTCCAAAGGAAGGCAGCTCATCGCCAGCAACGGAACAAACCTGGACGGAGAATGACTTTGACAAGTTGAGAGAAGAAGGCTTCAGTCAATCAAACTTCTCAGAGCTAAAGGAGGAACTATGTAACTAGCACAAAGAAACTAAAAACCTTGAAAAAAGAATGGATGAATGGATAGCTAGAATAATCAATGCAGAGAAGACCTTAAAAGAACTGATAGAGATGAAAACCATAACACGAGAACTACGTGACAAATGCACAAGTTTCAGTAACCGACTTGATCAACTGGAAGAAAGAGTATCAGCAATTGAAGATCAAATGAATAAAATGAAGCTAGAAGAGAAGTGTAGAGTAAAAAGAGTAAAAAGAAATGAACAAAGCCTCCAAGAACTATGGGATTATGTGAAAAGACCAAAACTATGTCTGATTGGTGTGCCTGAAAGTGACAGGGAAAATGGAACCAAGTTGGAAAACACTCTGCAGGATATCATCCAGGAGAAATTCCCCAACCTAGTAAGGCAGGCCAACATTCAAATTCAGGAAATACAGAGAATGCCACAAAGATACTCCTTGAGAAGAGCAACTCCAAGACACATAATTGTCAGATTCACCAAAGTTAAAATGAAGGAAAAAATGTTAAGGGCAGCCAGAGAGAAAGGTTGGGTTACACACAAAGGGAAGCCCATCAGACTAACAGCAGATCTCTCGGCAGAAACTCTCCAAGCCAGAAGAGAGTGGGGGCCAATATTCAACATTCTTAAAGAATTTTAAACCCAGAATTTCATATCCAGTCAAACTAAGTTTCATTAGTGAAGGAGAAATAAAATCCTTTACAGAAAAGCAAATGCTTAGAGATTTTGTCACCACCAGGCCTGCCCTACAAGAGATCCTGAAGGAAGCACTAAACATGGAAAGAAACAACAGGTACCAGTCATTGCAAAAACATGTCAAAATGTCAAGTCCACTGATGCTAGGAAGAAACTGCATCAACTAGCAAGCAAAATAACCAGTTAATATCATAATGGCAGGATCAAGTTCACACATAACAATATTAACCTTAAATGTAAATGGACTAAATGGTTGAATTAAAAGACACACACTGGCAAATTGGATAGAGTCAAGACCCATCAGTTGACTCCAGGAGCTGGTTTTTTGAAAAGATCAACAAAATTGAAAGACTTCTAGCAAGACTAATAAAGAAGAAAAGAGAGAATAATTAAAAAGATGCAATAATAAATGATAAAGGGGATATCACCACCGACCCCACAGAAATACAAACTACCATCAAAGAATATTATAAATACCTCTACGCAAATAAACTAGAAAACCTAGAGGAAATGGATAATTTCTGGACACTTATACTGTCCCAAGACTAAACCAGGAAGAAGTTGAATCCCTGAATAGACCAATAGCAGGCTCTGAAATTGAGGCAATAATTAATAGCTTACCAACCAAAAACAGTCCAGGACCAGACGGATTCACAGCCGAATTCTACCAGAGGTACAAGGAGAAGTTGGTACCATTCCTTCTGAAACTATTCCAACCAATAGAAAAAGAGGGAATCCTCCCTAACTCATTTTATGAGGCCAACATCATCCTGATATCAAAGCCTGACAGAGATACAACAAAAAAAGAGAATTTTAGACCAATATCCCTGATGAACATTGAGCAAAAATCCTCAATAAAATACTGGCAAACCGAATCCAGCAGCACATCAAAAAGCATCCACCATGATCAAGTGGGCTTCACCCCTGGGATGCAAGGCTGGTTCAACATACGCAAATCAATAAACATAATCCAGCATATAAACAGAACCAAAGACAAAAATCACATGATTATCTCAATAGATGCAGAAAAGGCCTTTGACAAATTTCAAGAGCCCTTCATGCTAAAATCTCTCAATAAATTCAGTATTGATGGAATGTATCTCAAAATCATAAGAGCTATTTATGACAAACCCACAGCCGATATCATACTGAATGGGCAAAAACTGGAAACATTCCCTTTGAAAACTGGCACAAGACAGGGATGCCCTCTCTTACCACTCCTATTCAACACAGTGTTGGAAGTTCTGGCTAGGGCAATCAGGCAACAGAAAGAAATAAAGAGTATTGAGTTAGGAAAAGAAGAAGTCAAATTGTACCTCTTTGCAGATGACATGATTGTATATTTAGAAAACCCTATCGTCTCAGCCCAAAGTCTCCTTAAGCTGATCAGCAACTTCAGCAAAGTCTCAGGATATAAAATTAATGTGCAAAAACCACAAGCATTCTTATACACCAGTAACAGACAAACAGAGAGCCAAGTCATGAATGAACTCCCATTCACAATAGCTTCAAAGAGAATAAAATACCTAGGAATCCAACTTACAAAGGATGTAAAGGACCTCTTCAAGGAGAACTACAAACCATTGCTCAGTGAAATTAAAGAGGACACAAACAAATGGAAGAACATACCATGCTCATGGATAGGAAGAATATTGTTAAAATGTCCATACTGCCCAAGGTGATTTATAGATTCAGTGCCATCCCCATTAAGCTACCAATGACTTTCTTCACAGAATTGGAAAAAACTGCTTTAAAGTTCATACGCAACCAAAAAAGAGCCCACATTGCCAAGACAATCCTAAGCCAAAAGAACAAAGCTGTAGCCATCACTCTACCTGACTTCAAACTACACTACAAACTACAGTAACCAAAACAGCATGGTACTTGTACCAAAACAGAGATATAGACCAATGGAACAGAACAGAGCCCTCAGAAATAATACCACACATCTACAGCCATCTGATCTTTCACAAACCTGACAGAAAGAAGAAATGGGGAAAGGATTCCTTATTTAATAAATGGTGCTGGGAAAATTGGCTAGCCATAAGTAGAAAGCTGTAACTGGATCCTTTCCTTACTCCTTATACAAAAATTAATTCAAGATGGATTAGAGACTTAAATGTTTGACCTAAAACCATAAAAACCCTGGAAGAAAACCTAGGTAATACCATTCAGGACACAGGCATGGCCAAAGACTTCATGACTGAAACACCAAAAGCAACGGCAACAAAAGCCAAAATTGACAAATGGGATCTAATTAAACTAAAGGGCTTCTGCACAGCACAAGAAACTACCATCAGAGTGAACAGGCAACCTACAGAATGGGAGAAAATTTTTGCAATCTACTCATCTGACAAAGGGCTAATATCCAGAACCTATAAAGAACTCAATCAAATTTACAAGAAAAAAACAACTCCATCAAAAAGTGGGCAAAGGATGTGAACAGACACTTCTCAAAAGAAGACATTCATACAGCCAACAGACACATGAAAAAATGCTCATCATCACTCACCATCAGAGAAATGCAAATCAAAACCACAATGAGATACCATCTCACACCAGTTAGAATGGCAATCATTAAAAAACCAGGAAACAACAGGTGCTGGACAGGATGTGGAGAAATAGGAACACTTTTACACTGTTGGTGGGATTGTAAACTAGTTCAACCATTGTGGAAAACAGTGTGGCGATTCCTCAAGGATCTAGAACTAGAAATACCATTTGACCCAGTCATCCCATTACTGGGGATATACCCAAAGGATTATAAGTCATGCTGCTATAAAGACACATGCACACGTATATTTATTGCGGCACTATTCACAATATCAAAGACTTGGAATCAACCCAAATGTCCATCAGCGACAGACTGGATTAAGAAACCGTGGCACATATACACCATGGAATACTATGCAACCATAAAAAAGGATGAGTTCGTGTCCTTCGTAGGGACATGGATGCAGCTGGAAACCATCATTCTCAGCAAACTACCACAATAACAGAAAAGAAAACACCGCATGTTCTCACTCATAGGTGGGAATTGAACAGTGAGATCACTTGGACACAGGAAGGGGAACATCACACACCAGGTCCTACTGTGGGGAAGGGGGCAGAGGGGAAGGATAGCATTAGGAGATATACCTAATGTAAATGATGAGTTAATGGGTGCAGCACACCAACATGGCACATGTATACGTATGTAACAAACCTGCATGTTGTGCACATGTACCCTAGAACTTAAAGTATAATTAAAAAAAAAAGTGGATGAATATAAATAATTGTATTTTTATTTTCTTAATTCTTTAAAAGACAACTATTTAAAAGAAAAACAAAAATAAATTTTAATAACACACATGTATATGAAAACAAATCACACAAAAATGGGAGTATAAATAAAATTGTCTTAAACTGTTATGAATTTTCACATAAAATGTAATGTCTTGCTTGCCACAGTGGTTCATGCCTCTAATCCCAGCAATTTGGAAAGCTGAGGTGGGAGACTGCTTGGCCCAGGTGTTCCAAACCAGCCTGGGCAACATAGCAAGACCCTGTCTCAAAAAAAAAAAAAATCAAAAAAAATTATCCATGTGTAGTGGTGTATGCCACTACTTAGGAAGTGGTGTAACCCAGCTACTCAGGAAGCTGAGGCAGGAGAATAGTTTGAACCCAAGAAGCCAAAGCTGCAGTGAGCTGTGTTCATGTCACTGTATTCTAGCCTGAGCTACAGATTGAGACCCTATTTCAAAAAATAAAATATAATTTTTTTTACATCTTATATGAGGAGGTATAATAATAATGCTAAGATGAATGTAGTAATTTATGAGTAGGTATTACAATGCTTTGAGCAAACAAGAATACAAAAAGATATCATTAACAAGTGAATAGAGAAAATTAAATGTATTGTTACAATAAATTAATACCAGTCATGTTCCTAAATTAATTAAATTAAATGAACTAAAAACTCCAGTTTGAAGGTTCTTTGTTAGATGGGATAGAAAAACACCACCAAACTACATACGATTTATAACAACTCTACATTAAATATAAGGGCAGAGATAAGTTGAAAGTAAGAGAATGTAAAAGATGTACCATACAAATCATAAGCATGAGAAAGCTCAGGGCTATCTTAATATCAAATGAAGTAGTCTTCAAGACAAGGAGTTCTAACAGACATAAAAAAGGACATTTATAATGATAAAGAGGCCATTCATCATGAAGATGTAATAATTATAAAGTTGTATACAGTTAATAGATCTTTTTAATTAATAAAAACTGACAGAAGAAAAGGAAGTAGTTCAGAAATCTAAAATTGTAGAACATTTTTAAAATGCTCTCTTAGCAATTATAAATTAATGAGACAAGGAAGTTAGAAGAGGACAAATTTGGACAACACTGTTAAGAAACTTTAATATTTATAGGATGCTCCATCCAACAATTGTGGATTATATTTTATCAAATAGATTTTTCCATAATCTACAGATTAAAAATCACAGAGGAAATTATAAAATATTTTATACGGAGTTTCATTTTAAAAAATCAAAATTTGTAGGAAGCAGTTAATGCAGTGCTTAGAGGAAAATGTATAGCTTTAAATATTTATACCAGAAAAGAACCATTTTACTTTTAGTGATGCAGGTTTCCAAAAAAAAAAAAAAAAAAAAAAAAACTCAGAAAAGGTTAATAAGTTAAACTAAAAGTAGGTTATGATATGATATAGATAATAGCAGAAATTACAGAGAACACGAACAATAGATAAAAGTTTTAAAGTCTAAACTTAATTATCTAAAAATATAAATAAAATTTGACAAACACTGATTGCGATTAATTCAAAAAGTAAAAGACATTATTATAGATACTTCAAACATTACAGTGTAATAAGATACTGTGAAAAAATTTATGCCAATATATGTGAGTTTTAATAAAAGATAGAAATGTATTGCAACTTATTCAAAAGTTAAAGGGAAAATAGAGAATCCGAAAATTTCTGCCTATGTTTAATAAAGCTTTTAAATTTGTCATAAGTTACTTCCTACAAAGATAACTCCAGAACCAAACAAATTCACTGGTGAATATCATAAAATGTTTAAGTGAGATATAAGGCCAGTTGTATAAAAACTCTTTCAAAAACTATAAGAAGGCAGCATAAGTTTTATACTAAACCTTGACAAAGTTAATCCAAGAAAAGAAACTTCAAGATCAATCTGTCATGAACCTAGATGCAAAAATCCTTCAAAATATATTAGCATATTCAATTCAGCAATATATAAATTGTATATTTGTACCATTCAGAGTTTAACCAGAGAATTACCAGTAGGAGATAAGATATGTCACTAAAGAATGGTGAAGTTCATAAATTTAGAAAAGAGGCCTCAATTTGTCATAAAAGGTTGCAGCTTACAGGGTTGCCTTCTGACAGGCTGGGAATCATAGAGTCCAGTCAGAAGTCAGAAACACACTTCAAGAGAGGGCCAAAGGGAACAGAAATTTATGCTGTCTGGAGTAACTGTATGTACCTATTTAATAAACTGAAGGAGGAGTCATGAATATTTAAGGAGAATCATGCTCATTTGCAGTTAAGCTTCATGATTCTCTAGGGATCCATGTTAAAAAAAAAAAAAAAAAGCACCATTTCACTATTTGCATAATGGAAGGATGGAGTTTCCAGCCCTCTGACATCAAAAGGTGAAGCAGAGGACATGAAAATCCTGTTAATTCTCCATTGCCTGACCAGTACCACTCCTTGGTTCTTTTGTTTCTTATCAGGAAAGAATGCTAGTCAGTTGTTTTGTCAAAACCAAGAAAGGGAGGGTCAGAGGTGGAGTGAATCTCTCCAAAGAGGTGATTTCTGTTTAGCCCTTGGGCAGTTAGTTCAGCCCTAAGGGCAGTTAGTAAGAGAGGGGATATAATGAGGCATGTTAAACCTCCCATTACTTTACAGTCAGGAACTCAGTTTCAAGGTTTCTCTGGGGTGCCCTTGGCCAAGAGGGGATTCATTCAGTCAGTTGAGGGGCTTAGAATTTTATTTTTAATTTCTTAGAGAGATGATAATAGATGTTAGACAAATAGTTACCTTTATTACAAGCAATTGGTTTACATGATTTATGAGAGCTAGCCAAATAAGTGTTAAGTTCATACAATGTAGTCAGGGAGGAAGATCTTGAGATGAATCAAACTCCATGGTTCATGTATAGAATTTTCTTTTTTTTCCTCTTCAGAGTAAACTTCAGCTTTGTTTTTTCTTTCTTTTTTTTTTTTTTTGAGACAAAATCTTGTTCAGTCCCCCAGGCTGGAGTGCAATGGTGCAATCTCGGATCACTGCAACCTCTGCCTCCCCGGTTCCAGTGATTCTCCTGCCTTAGCCTTCTGTGTAGGGTTTACAGGCACCTGCCTGGGATTACTGGCACCTGCCACCACGCCAAGCTAATTTTTGTATTTTTAGTAGAGACAGGGTTTCACCAGGTTGGCCAGGCTGGTCTCGAACTCCTGACAGGTGATCCACCCGCCCCGGCCTCCCAAAGTGCTGGTATTACAGGTGTGAGCCACTGCACCTGGCCCAGCTTTGGTTTTAAGAGCTTCTAACATATTCAGTCCAGACCACAAAAGGAATTTATCCAGCATAATCTCCCTTACTTCTAATTTCAACTGATTAGAGGCTTAAAATATATTTGTTAGATACTGTCACACAACACCTACATTTTTCTTTTTGATAGAAAAATTGGAGACCACGGTTCAAACTGACACATCAATAAAGTCATTATAATATTACATATTGATCAAGTGGGATTTATCTCAGAAATGAATGGTTTATGTAACATTTAAAAACAATTTAAATAAATTTACTATGTTACAGAATAAAGAATAAAAATGCATTAAAATTCAATATCCATCTATGTTAAACATCTTTTGATTTTTGAAAGATACCTCAGAAAACAAAAAGTAACTATACATCTATTCCAAGTATATGTATCTGACAAAGTTGTATCCTAAACATATAATTAACTCTTACATATAAATAATAGGCAAAATAATTCAAACACTTCACAAGAGAAGATATTCAGGTGGCCCTTAAACCTGTAAAAAGATGCTCAATACCATTAGTCATTAAGGAAATGCAAATTTAAACCACAATGAGAAAACTTTGCACATTTATTAGAATGCCTACAATTAAAATATTGGCAACACCAAGTATTGGTAAAGACGTGCAATAACTGTAGTTCTCATATACTGCTAGAGGGAGGTAAGGTTGTACAGCCTCTTTGGAATAATTTGGTAGCTTCCTACAAACTTGAGGGATATAAAAGATCAACTTTTAAAATAGAAAATAGAAAAGTTGAATCTCTTTGATG
Source organism: Theropithecus gelada (assembly GCF_003255815.1). Classification (NCBI taxonomy): domain Eukaryota; kingdom Metazoa; phylum Chordata; class Mammalia; order Primates; family Cercopithecidae; genus Theropithecus; species Theropithecus gelada. Next base: position 67,532,366 of record NC_037671.1, on the reverse strand, counting down.
GCAAAGAGTTCAGAATTCTTTTTCCTGTGGAAATTCAAAAACGCATTGTAGAGACCAATGATTTGAGTCCACTTCACAAACAAAATAAAGCAAAGAGAAAAACGTATCTGACTATATTTTATTCTGAAAATAAGTGCTGTTTCCATATTAAGTTTTGCAGAACATTTCATCATTCTCATCATCTTATTCTAAAACATCATATCCATTAAGATCCACAATGAGCAAAATAAAATTTTATGATACAGAGCTCTTTTCTTAAAAGATTGAAAACTTGAGATGCAAAGTTAATCACATGGAGTAACATAGAACTCCTGCAGAAGATTTATGATGCTCTGTGGATGGTAGCTAGAAATATAGAAAACAGAAATCTGGGAGAAGGCTAGCAAGATGCCTGAATAGGAACAGCTCCAGTCTGCAGCTCCCAGCGAGATCAACGCAGAAGGTGGGTGATTTCTGCATTTCCAACTGAGGTACCTGGCTCATCTCAATGGGATGAGTTAGACAGTGGGTGCAGTCCACAGAGGGTGAGCCAAAGCAGGGTGGGGTGTCACCCCACTCGGGAAGCACAAGGGGTCAGGGAACTCCCTCCCGTAGCCAAGGGAAGCCTTAGGAAACTGTGCTGTGAGAAACAGTGCACTCCAGGTACCTATGCCACCAGGGCCCTGGATTTCAAGCACAAAACTGGGAGGCCATTTAGGCAGACACCAAGCTAGCTTCAGGAGTTTTTTTTTCATACCCCAGGGGTGCCTGGAATGTCAGTGAGACAGAACCATTCACTTCCCTGGAAAGAAGGCTGAAGCCAGGGAGCCAAGTGGTCTAATTCAGTGGATCCCACCCCCATGGAGCCCAGCAAGCTCAGATCCACTGACTTGAAATTCTCGCTGCCAGCACAGTAGTCTGAAGTCGAGCTGGGATGCTCGACCTTGGTGGGGTGAGGGGCATTCACCATTACTGAGGGTTGAGTAGGCAGTTTTCCCCTCAGGGTATAAACAAAGCCTCGGGAAAGTTCCAACTGGGCAGAGCCCTCCACAGCTCAGTAAAGCGCTGTAGCCAGACTACCTCTCTAGATTCCTCCTTTCTGGGCAGGACATCTCTGAAAAAAAGGCAGAAGCTCCAGTCAGGGACTTATAGATAAAACCCCCATCTCCCTGGAACACAGCACTGGGGTAAAAGGGGCGGCTGTGGGTGCAGTTTCAGCAGACTTAAACAAGCCTGCCTGCTATCTCTGAAGAGAGCAGCAGATCTCCCAGCACAGCATTCAAGCTCTTCTAAGGGACAGACTGCCTCCCTAAGTGGGTCCCTGAACCCCATGTCTCCTGACTAGGAGACACCTCCCAGCAGGGGCCAACAGATACCTCATAGTGGAGAGCTCCAGCTGGCATCAGGCTGGTGCCCCTCTGGAACTAAGCTTCCAGAGGAAGGAACAGGGAACAATCTTTGCTGTTCTGCAGCCTGCGCTGGTGATAACCAGTCAAACAGGGTCTGGAATGGACCTCCAGCAAACTCCAGCATGCCTACAGCAGAGGAGCCTGACTAATAGAAGGAAAACTAACAAACAGAAAGGAATAACATCAAGATCAACAAAAAGGACATCCCCTCAGAAATCTCATCCAAAGGTCACCAATATCAAAGACCAAAGGTAGATAAATCCATGAAGATGAGGAGAAACCAGTGCAAAAAGGCTGAAAATTCCAAAAACCAAAACACCTCTTCTCCTCCAAAGGATCACAACTCCTCACCAGCAAGGGAAAGAAAACTGGGTGGAGAATGAATTTGACAAATTGACAGAAGTAGGCTTCAGAACTCCTCCAAGCTAAAAGAGTGTGTTCTAACCCAATGCAAGGAAGCTAAGAACCTTGAAAAAAGGTTAAATTGCTAACTAGAGTAACCATATTATAGAACATAAACGACCTGATGGAGCTGAAAAACATAGCATGAGAATTTTGTGAAGCATACCCAAGTATCAATAACCAAACTGATCAAGCAGAAGAAAGGATACCAGGTTGAAGACCAACCTAATGAAAAAAAATGTGAAGACAATATTAGAGAAAAAAGAATAAAAACGAACAAACAAAGCTTCCAAGAAATATGGGACTATGTGAAAAGTCCAAACCTACATTTGAATGGTGTACCTGAAAGTGACTGGAGAATGGAACCAAGTTGGAAAACACTCTTCAGGATATTATCCAGGAGAACATCCCCAACCTAGCAAGACAGGCCAACACTCAAATTCAGGAAATACGGAGAGCACCATAAAGGTACTCTTTGAGAAAAGCAACCCCAAGACACATAATCATCTGATTCACCAAGGTTGGAATAAAGGGAAAAATACTAAGGGCAGCCAGAGAGAAAGGTCTATTTACCCACAAAGAGAAGCCCATCAGACTAACAGCAGATCTCTCTGCAGAAACCCTACAAGCCAGAAGAGAGTGGGGACCAATGTTTAACATTCTTAAAGAAAATAATTTTTAACCCAGATTTTCATATCCAGCCAAACTAAGCTTAATAAGCAAAGGAGAAATAAAATCCTTCACAGACAAGCAAATGCTGAGAGATTTTGTCACCGCCAGACCTGCCTTACAAGAGCTCCTGAAGGAAGCACGAAACATGGAAAGGAACAACTGGTACTAGCCACTGCAAAAAGATACCAAATTGTAAAGATCATTGACACTATGAAGAAACTGCATCAAATAGCAGGCAAAATAACCAGCTAATATCATAATGACAGGATCAAATTCACACATACCAATATTAACCTTAAATGTAAACAGGCTAAATGCCCCAATTAAAAGACACAGACTGGCAAATTGGATAAAGAGTCAAGACCTATTGGTGTGCTATATTCAGGAGACCCATCTCATGTGCAAAGACACACATAGGCTCAAAATAAAGGGATGGAGGAATATTTACCAAGCAAATGGAAAGCGAAAAAAAAAAAAAAAAAAAAAAAAAAAGCAGAGGCTGCAATCCTAGTCTCTGATAAAACAGACTGTAAGCCAAAAAAATCAAAAGAGACAAAGAAGGGCATTACATAATGGTAAACAGATGAATGCAACAAGAAGAGCTAACTATCATATTCATATATATATGTCCAATACAGGAGCACCCAGATTCATAAAGCAAGTTCTTAGAGACCTACAAAGAGACTTAGTCTCCCACACAATAATAGTGGGAGACTTTAACACCCCACTGTCAATATTAGACTGATCAACAAGTCAGAAAATTAACAAGGATATTCAGGACTTGAACTCAGCTCTGGGCCAAGTGGACCTAATAGACAGCTACAGAACTCTCCATCCAAAATAAGCAGAATATACATTCTTCTCAGCACCACATCACACTTATTCTAAAATTGATCACATAATTGGAAATAAAACACTCCTCAGCAAATGCAAAAGAACAGAAATCATAAACAGTCTCTCAGACAACAGTGCAATCAAATTAGAATTTGGGATTAAGAAACTCACTCAAAACTGCACAACTACATGGAAAGAGAACAACCTGCTCTTGAATGACTACTGGGTAAATAACACAATTAAGGCAAAAGTAAATAAGTTCTTTGAAACCAATGAGAACAAAGACATAACATACCAGAATCTCTGGGACATAGTTAAAGCAGTGTGTAGAGGGAAATTTATAGCACTGAATGTCCACAAGAAAAAGCAGAAAAGATCTAAAATCGACACCCTAACATTACAATTAAAAGAACTAGAGAAGCAAGAGCAAAGAGATTCAAAAGCTAGCAGAAAGCAAGAAATTACTAAAATTAGAGCAGAATTGAAGGGGATAGTGACATGAAAAACCCTTCAGAAACTCAATGAATTGAGGAGCTGGTTTTTTGAAAAGATCAACAAAATAGATAGACTGCTAGCCAGACAAAGAAGAAGAGAGAGAAGAATCAAACAGACACAATAAAAAATGATAAAGGGGATATCACCACTGATCCCACAGAAATGCAAACTACCATCAGAGAATACTATAAATGCCTATATGCAAATAAACTAGAAAACCTAGAAGAAATGGATAAATTCCTGGACAAATACACCCTCCCAAGTCTAAACAAGGAAGAAGTCAAATTTCTGAATAGACCAATAACGAGTTCTGAAATTGAAGTGGTAATCAATGGCCTATCAACCAAAAAAAAAAAGCCCAGGACCAAATGGATTCACAGCCAAATTCTACCAGAGGTACAAAGAGAACCTGGTATCATTCCTTCTGAAATATTCCGAACAATAGAAAAGGAGGAATCCTCCCTAAACTCATTTTATGAGGACAACATCATCCTGATACCAAAACCTGGCAGAGACACAAGAAAAAAAGAAAATTTCAGGCCAATATCCCTGATGAACACCAATGCGAAAATCCTGAATAAACTAATGGCAAACCAAATCCAGAAGCACATCAAAAAGCTTATCCACCACAACTGAATTGGTTTCATCCCTGGGATGCAAGGCTGGTTCAACAGATACAAATCAATAAACGTAATCCATCACATATATAGAACCAATGACAAAAACCACATGATGATCTCAATAGAGGCAGAAAAGGCCTCCAACAAAGTTTAACACCCCTTTATGCTAAAAACTCCCAATAAATTAGGTATTGATACAATGTATCTCAAAATAATAAGAATCATTTATGACAAACCCCCAGCCAATATCATACTGAATGGGCAAAAACTGGAAGCATTCCCTTTGAAAAACCAACACAAGACAAGAACTTCCTCTCTCACCACTCCTATTCAACACAATATTCGAAGTTCTGGCCAGGGCAATCAGGCAGGAGAAAGAAATAAAGGGTATTCAGATAGGAAGAGAGGAAGTTAAATTGTCTCTGTTTGCAGACAACATGATTATATATTTAGAAAACCCCATCGTTTCAGCACCAAATCTCCTTAAGCCGATAAGCAACTTCAGCAAAGTTTCAGGATACATTATCAATATGCCAAAATCACAAGCATTTCTATACACCATAATAGACAAACAGAGAGCCAAATCATGAGTGAACTCCTATTCACAATTGCTACAAAGAGAATAAAATAGCTAGGAATACAACTTACAAGGGATATGAAGAACCTCTTCAAGGAGAACTACAAACCACTGCTCAAGGAAATAAGAGAAGACACAAACAAATGGAAAAACATTCTACGCTCATGGATAGGAGAAACAGTATCATGAAAATGGCCATACTGCCCCAATTCATATTCAATGCTTTGCCCATCAAGCTACGATTGACTTTCTTCACAGAATTAGAAAAAAACTACTTTAGATTTCATATGGAACAAAAAAGGAGCCCACATAGCCAAGAAAATTCTAAGCAGAAAGAACAAAATTGGAGGCATCATGCTACCTGACTCCAAATTATTCCACAAGGTTACAGTAACCTAAACAGCATAGTACTGGTACCGAAATAGAGATATAGACCAATGGAACAGAGCAGAGGCCTCAGAAATAACACCATACCTCTACAATCATCTGATCTTTGACAAACCTGACAAAAACAAGCAATGGGGAAATGATTCCCTATTTAATAAATGGTGTTGATGGCTAGTCATATGCAGAAAACTGAAACTGGACCCTTTCCTTACACCTTATACAAAAATTAAGTCAAAGTGAATTAAAGACTTAAATGTAAGACCTAAAATCATAAAAAGCCTAGAAGACAACCTAGGCAATACCATTCAGGACATAGACACGGGCAAAGACTTCATGACTAAAGCACCAAAAGCAATAGCAACAAAAGCCAAAATTGACAAATGGGATATAATTAAACTAAAGAGTTTCTGCACAGCAAAAGAAACTATCTTCAGAGTGAACAGGCAACGTACAGAATGGGAGAAAAATTTTGCAATCTATCCATCCAACAAAGGGCTATCCAGAATTTACAAAGAACTTAAATTTACAAGAAAAAAAAAATATCAAAAAGTGGGCAAAGTATATGAACAGACACTTCTTAAAATAAGACATTTATGCAGCCAACAAACATGATAAAAAGATCATCACTGGTCATTAGATACCTGCAAATCCAAACCACAATGAGATACCATCTCACACCAGTAAGAATGGAGATCATTAAAAAGTCGTGAAACAACAGATCCTGGGGAGGATGTGGAGAAATAGGAATGCTTTTACACTGTTGGTGGGAGTGTAAATCAGTTCAACCATTGTGGAACACAGTGTGGTGATTCCTCAAGGATTTAGTACCAGAAATACCATTTGACCCAGCAATCCCATTACTGCGTATAAGGATTATAAATTATTCTACTGTAAAGACACATGCCCATGTATGTTTATTGCAGCACTGTTCACAATAGCAATGATTTGGAACCAACCCAAATGCCCATCAATGTTAGACTGGATAAAGAAAATGTAGCACGTATACACCATGGAATACTATGCAGCCTTAATCCTAGCACTTTGGGAGGCCGAGGCAGACCAATCACGAGGTCAGGAGATTGAGACCATCCTTGCTAACACGGTGAAACCCAGTCTCTACTAAAAATACAAAAAATTAGCTGGGCATGCTGGCGCATGCCTGTAGTTCAGCTACTTGGGAGGTTGAGGCAGGAGAATGGCTTGAACTCGGGAGGTGGAGGTTGCAGTGAGCCTAGATCATGACACTACACTCCAGCCTGAGTGACAGAGCAAGACTCCATCTCAACAACAACAAAAATAAAATAAAATAAAATAAAATATGAGTTCATGTTATAAAATAAAATAAAATAAGAGTTCATGTTCTTTGCAGGGACAATGGATGAAGCTGGAAACCATCATTCTCAGCAAACTAATACAAGAACAGAAAACCAAACACCACATGTTCTCACTCATAAGTGGGAGTTGAACAATGAGAACACATGGACCCAGGTAGGGAAACATCACACACTGGGGCCTGTTGGGGGTTTGGGGGGTTGGGGACTGGGGGAAGGATAGCATTAGGAAAAATACCTAATGTAGATGATGGGTTGATGGGTGCAGTGAACCACCGTGGCACATGTATACCTATGTAAGGAACCTCCACATTCTGCACGTGTATCCTAGAACTTAAAGTATAATAAAAAAAAGATTTAAAATTCAGTTTTACAAATATCAAGACAATAAGTCAGATCTCTTGTCTAGAGTAAATATTCCATATAAAGAGTTTATATGATTTATTTTATTTACTTTTTGAGACAGAGTCTTGCTGGAGTCCAGTGGCGCTATCTCGGCTCACTGCAAGCACCGTCTCCAGAGTTCAAGCGATTCTCCCATCTCAGCCTCCCAAGTATCTGGGATTACAGGCACCCTCCATCATGCTCGGCTAATTTTTCATTTCAGTAGAAATGGGGCTTCACCATGTTGGCCAGGCTGGTCTCAAACTCCTGACCTCAGGTGATCCGCCCGCCTCGGCCTCTCAAAGTGCTAGGATTACACGCATGAAGCTTTAAGTTTGCTTTTGCATCCTCCCACATCTCCATTAAGCTGTATAGTCCTTGGAAACCCAGTATAAGAACACTTTTAAGTCACAGAGAATACAAACATTAAAGCAGATTTTTATAGATGTGGTTACTCACTCAAGTCCTGAGATATGGTGGCCTGAGACATGGGCTGAGACATGGTGGATTGATTGAGTGGTTTTAAAATACTGTGTAAATTTTTCTTAAATATTAAAAAAAAATTTGAGGAGTAAAATGATAGTTCTGAATATAAAAAGGTAGTTATTTTCCTTTTGCACTCTTGAGTTTCTTTAGAAGTGGGGATATTTTATTTACAGGAAATAATTTTAAACTGAATTTAGGCAGAAAACCAAGAACTTTGTGTTTTGGTGTAGCACTTTCAGTCTTCTTTGAAGGGCTTTGAAGAGTTAAACGGGGGGAGGCGTGACTGTCTTACATGCATTATGAATGTGGGCACATTCTGGTTTTCCTCCGTTTCTGCCTGAAGTTAATTAAAACTAACCTAAACCAAGCAAAAAAGACAAATAGAAAAGAAATGCAATAAAATAAAAGTAAAAAAAAAAAGTAGAAGATGCAAGAATAAATAACTTATAAAGTGCCAAGCAAAGCCAAATGTCTAAATTAAAACATATTAAAAACTGTGAGGGATATAAATAATCAACCGATACAACAGAAAATCCTAACTAATTAATGTTGAATTTCTTGGTGGGCATAGAGTGCAGAATTAGTTCTCATGTGAAACTTCAAAAACATTTTGTACAGAACTATTAGCACAGAGTTATTACGACTCTCCACTTGTCATAGTTATTGAAGAAGCTTGTTATGGAAGAAGCTTGAAAGTCAATGCTACCAAATCTATTACTGATTTGCAGAAGTGCCTTGTGTGAACAAAGCTCTTGTCAGAAATACTGAAGGTAATAATCAGCAAATAATATGGAATTCTTCAAGTTTCTTAGAATTATGAGAATTTTGTATCTCATTTTATATAATTTTATGATTTATGTATATATAAGGTATAACATACAATAGAAGTACAAATTACTTTATCAGCCAGTGTTTCGCATAGCATCATAACATGATCAGAAGGATTTAACCTGGGGTTATTTATTTCATGTGCCAATTGCAATGCTATAAACTCATTAATCTGTTTGGTTTATTGCCATTTATGCTATTAGAGTTAAATTATAGAGTATGTATTATACTTAGGTCTTTATATCATTTAAACATTCTAATCAAACAGTTGAAATAATGCTTTAGAAATAATTATTTTAAATTTCATTAGGGGTCTACAAAAACTAAGTATAATTTGTGTCTAACTTCATTTCAGTGACAAGACTATCTAATTTTTTTCTATAACATCATGTATCATAACACAATATAATTGCCTTTAATCTTCTGAAATATAGATATTTAATATTTCTGTATCTATTATCTACATAGAAAAATAACCTGGTAATTTTGAATATAAAAATGTGTACACGTTCTTTCTTTTAACCATGTACTTGGTCTATGCTGAACGTATGTGGGTGTTTTAATTTGTAAATGTTAACTATTTACATTTAAAATAAATGATTGACCAATATAAGGGGTTTTACTGAAAACTAGAGGTAGAAGTAGAAACAGAAAAACTCACAAGAGCTAAAAATAAATATACTCTTGTCATTTTCTATATAAATGATGAAGTCAGTATATGTATCTTCCTTTTACAACTCTACTGAAAGTAATGTTCAAAAGTGAAATTATTTGTAAAAAGTTCTGAAGTACCATAGGAGTTTAAGTAAAGCTTTTGTTTTTTATTAATGACTGAGTCTCAGACAATTATTTTTAGATCTCTAGAAAGTTTCACATGCCACATATTTATGGTTATTGGTCAAAATATTTGGTAATATTGCAAAATATTACATAAATTGATAAAATAGCAAATTCAGTAAAATTGATAAAATAGTAAATTAAGTCTCGAAAATGCAATGACTTTTTTAGGGACTTAAGTTCTATAAAGTCAAATCGTGTGCACATACATACTCATTTGAGCTGTTTTCCCCGCTACCATTTGAGAGTTCCTAGAGGAAGGTCATGTACCAGTTAAATGCCACCATTTTGCCTCTTAGTGCCCATGCTTAGGGTCACTCGCTCAACTCCTGAGATCTTAATGGGAAGCCACTGATAACTAGTTTCAGGATTTTTCCATCTGTTGGAAGACTGACGTTCCCTGGTGCCAGCTGCAACCAATTGTTAATTTAGAGAGATAGTTTAACCACCTCCTGAGCATCACTTGATGGTCACCTGACATTTCTGGTGGCTGGTGAAGGAGGCCCTCTCCCGCCCTGCTGCTGTCTACCTACTCTAACATTACCTCTTCTGCTGATTTAAGTACATAGAAAAAAAACTGTAAATGTCACTATTAGGGCAAGACTTCATATATGCCAAATTGTGTACATGCTATAAAAATGCCTCTACATCTTGGCTGTAAAAACAAAACAAAACAAAAAAAAGTTTGGTTAGGTGACAAACTTTTATGTCTCTCTGCTTTGAATTCGATTCTTAATGAAATAATCAGAAATGATAAATGCTTTATTAAATGGTGATCAGATGCTTGAATTCTGGGAGGGCAAAATCAGAAATGCAAAAGCCTATTCTATTCTGATATTACAATGTAAAATCCACTTGATTCTGATTTCTGAAAACATGAAAATGATAAAAGAGAAAGGAGGAATATGGATTATTCACTCAACAATGATAAGGCAAGTATATTATTCAGCCTACAAAAATACTTTGAAAATATGCAGCTTTGAAAACGTTGTGATCACCAGAGGAGCATTCAAATTTACTTTTTTCTTTTATTATCTGAATTGTTTTGGGTGATCTATTTTACTATTCTATTGCACTTCATTTTTCACACACAGTTCTGTTACTAAACTTATTAAATTCCTGCAGATAAGAGTGAACATAAAAATATAATTATACTCTTGAGTTTTAAGTATAAAATTTATTTCTCAGAACTATACCTTTGCCAACACTTGTGATTAGAACAGCTCCTTTGATTTGGTATGTCTTTAAGTTTTTCAATTTTATTATTTACATATTGTTTCCATGTAAGGTAATATAAAGCCATGCTAATTAAAATTATTTCAATTTTTTCTAACCTATTAAATTCTTTGATGCTGTTATAATAAATTGCATGTAGCAAATTAATTTACTGTACTTCTCTGAAGGAATCTAATTTTTTAAATAATCTAAGTTGTATAATTCAATACTGTATTTTGAGAAATTTCAATGAAAACTTTGAGACCATTCAGAAATTGCTGAAGACAGAAGATATAAAATTATTTGAACATGCTCTTTGTGAATTATGCTGATGATCACATTTGGCAGTCCACAAACAGTTGTTCTTGCTTATCAGCCTGGATTTAGCAACCTACAGGTTAGAGGCTGGCTTCTGTAGCTGTTTTTTTTTTTTTTTTTTTAATCAGATAGTGATTAAGATTGAGACAACATTTCCTTTGCCTTCTCACAAATTTGGCTTCACTACTCTTTCCAACAGTAAAGGTAACAAGATGTAATATCGTCGCATTAATTGTTCTTACTCCTTTGGTGTTACTAGAATTGCCTAATTTAACAGGAAAGGAAATATATGGAGAGACTTGTATCTGCCTTAAGTCTCCTGTACTAGGCTCTGATTCCAACTCAAAGCCTGATGACTCATTGGCAATAGATATAGACAAACTAAGTTAAAACTTTTTTCAATAAATATGCTTAGGGTTTGAAATTATTTTATCATACTTTATGTTCTAGGGTACATGTGCACAATGTGTAGGTTTGTTACATATGTATACACGTGCCATGTTGTTGTGCTGCACCCATTAACTTGTCATTTACATTAGGTGTATCCCCTAATGCCATCCCTCCCCGTCTCCCCCATCCCTCCACCCTACAACAGGCCCCAGTGTGTGATGTTCCCTTTCCTGTGTCCAAGTGGTCTCATTGCTCCATTCCCACCTATGAGTGAGAACATGCGGTGTTTGGTTTTCTGTTCTTGCTGAGAATGGTTTCCAGCTGCATCCATGTCCCTACAAAGGACATGAACTCATCCTTTTTTATGGCTGCATAGTATTTCATGGTGTATATGTGCCACATTTTCTTAATCCAGTCTGTCATTGATGGACATTTGGGTTGGTTCTAAGTCTTTGCTACTGTGAATAGTGCTGCAGTAAACATGTGTGTGCATGTGTCTTTACAGCAGCATGATTTATAATTCTTAAATTTTAAAAAATATTTTATGATGATTCTATTTTGTATGACAAAGAGTTCCATTTCACTTTCCAGCAGGATAAAATAGTTCTTCAAGGTTACAAAATTATAATGCAGGTTCTTATTTCCAAGAGATTCTCTCTACATTCCTTTACAGGGTTAATGGGGGTGGTGGGTTGTGATATCATTCTATGCATTATGAATGGACACTTCATGCCAAATGTTGGCTATAATCCTGATTTTTAACACTGATTCATCTTCGTGACCGTGAATAAATAAGTTGTATATGATTTTTTGTCATTAAATATTTCTGCTTCTTGAAGTAGGTATGAAAAATACTAATATGTTGTGAATTCCCCTGAAGCACTGTATAAAGACTTAAAGTATTATTTATTATAGTAATACATGAAAAGGAGAAAATATTCCAAAAGGGCCTCTAGAAATATAAAAAGTCTTCCAAGTCATGGTCCAACCATTCGCTGAAACTTTTTTAAAGGTAAAAATACCTGCCTTTTTCATACTAGTTATCCACAGACAAATAAATTTGTTAGAAATATGTGTAAGTGTTAAGCAAAAATTATTTATTTTGATTCAAAAATAATGACTTCCAAATCTGGATAAAGCTCCTTGTTTTGTTAGTTCTTATCTAAGGTGAGAATACTACTTATTGGTGGGGTTTTATTATAATGAACTTAACTCTAAGACCTTTAACAGCTGGAACTTGAACTTACGCCAAAGGACTGCTAAAAGGCTATATTTTATTACATTACCTTATTCTTAAACATTTTGCATAAAGGCCTAAGATCTAAAATTTTTTTATCTTAGCATAATAGTATTATACCTGCAGAACTATAATAAAAAATTAGACTACTTCTACTCTGATACCGATTTTTCATAGTTTAATGATTCTATGATCAAAATACCCTTGCAATTTGACATGCATGTTAAGACAGGTTATAAGTTACATTCAAAGGTGAAATGGCTTTATGAAAGTATATATCTATAAAGAAAAATACAAGCAAGCCAATTTTTTCTAAAGTAGAACTCAATCTCATCACACAAACAAAATTTGCTTTCTTGTTCATTTTGAAAGGAGAGTAGTTTCTACTGTTTTGAAAAAAAAATTGTTTACATAAGTAAACAAGCCAGGGCTGCTGTGAAAGTTATTATGGAAGATACCATTTATATATTTTCTGGAAAATATATCACCTCATGGAACAGTCCTCATCTGCACTCATGTACAAAGCCTTTGCTTTAACATGTTTGTGTAACCAATTACTTACTTTCCAATGAGTGCAAGTCTCCACTAGGTGTTTTAAATTAAATTAGGTGTGATGTTAATGCATGTTCTAAAATACATTTCTGAGATGTTTTGTTTTCCTGATCCATTTTTGAATCTCACACTAATCCTCCCACATGGGTACTTCTAATGGTCTCTCCAGCATTAAAATCAAAAAGTCTATGTATTATAAATCGGAAATCACCTGATGACCAGCATTTACTTTAACTGCTTACATAATGTTATTTCCTGATAAATCTTTCTATTCTTGATAAATAGGTCTATTCATATTAAATGTCAGTTTCTAAATTTTATCAACCATTTATATGAAAAGTTAAAAAAGAAATCCAAAATGAAAGTTGTTCACATAGCTACAGATGCTCTCTTCTCAGAGTAGCCTACCTAAGCATATTTGATTCTGTAGGCTGTGTGTTTTAATAGGATGTATGTAACACTTTGTGATGAACTAATAGACCTGCTATTTTTAATTGCTTTCTAGAGTTTTTGTGGTTCAATAAAGTAATTTCAGTGAATTCCCAGGATGCTAAGACAATAGGTAGGATTTTGAAAGATTTTAAACTGCTTCTTGTTTTCTTCTTCCTGAAAATGCAAAACAGTGAAGTTCCCCTACAAGCCACCAGGGATTTGCCATGATATCCTATGTATATTGTAATTTTATTTGCTCATTTTTCTTAATTTTTTTTCTCAGCTGAACAGCTTGGTAAGAATCTGTTGGAAATTCCACAATATCAAGGACTGCACATCTATTTTAAAATGTAGCACTTAGTATACATCAATTATCCTATTATGATGATTGTTAATTTGTATTTACATCAACATAAAATTAAAACAAAAGCATTAAATGTAGCATTTACAATAATTTAAACTCCCTGAACTATTAAATAAAATTTAAAGGCATATATAAACTTGTGGAATTCACAGATTAATACATGCATTTGGACTTAATTTTGTGGATTTAACGTATCCCCTCAATAGATAGAAATGTTATCTGTGCTATAACACAAGTGAAAACTGTATGCATATATTAATTATAATTTTAACATGGTTATGGTTATTTGCATTGAAAATGCATATTCAACATATTCTAAATCAGACAGACTCACATAGCCTTGAAACCTATCTTCAAAAATGATAAAGGTTGTAAACATTCTATTTACCTTGATAATTTTTTCCCTCATCTGGTGTGCAATTTTAGCACTGTTATTTCCTCTTCACCCTGTACTACAGATTGAATGTTTGTGTCCCCTCAAAATTTATATGTTGAAACCCTAACCCTCATTGTGATGGTATTTGGAGGTGAAGCCTTTGGGAGGTAATTTAGTCAAAAGCTTGGAGCCCTCACAAATGGCATTAGTGCCCTTAAGAGAAATGAGACACAAGAGAGATTTCTCTTCAAATGCAATGATTAAACAAGAAGTCTGTGATCTATAAACCACAAAGAGGGCCTTCACCAAGAGGGAGGGCCTATATGCCTATATATTTACTCTCTCATTCATATACATTTCAATGGAGAGACTCAGTATATAATCATAACATGAGGCAATGGGTAATTATATGAATACTTTGGTTCACTTAAAGGAAATACACTTTGAGAAAAGTTGCAAAAGCAGTGCTTGCACATTTCTGTCATTTAATATCATTACATATTAGAATTATTAATTTCCTTTTACCTAAGACACTAGATTAAAAGTATTCTAGAATACAAAACAGATAAATATCCAATTCAGTAATGGTATTTTTTATATTAATGTAAATGTGGAGTTTTCAAAAGAATCATCACAAATGAGGTCCATTTTATGCCACACAGAAAAACTGCAGCTGGGCCTAGAAAACATAACATTTCTGTTACTGAAAATGTGCTGGCTGGAAGTCAATATTATGATACCAGTTTTTGAGAAAAGAAAGAACTTTATTGCAATTTGTCTTCCTGATCTGGGGGTCAGGACAAACTCCTATGCGCTAGGGAGGAAAGGCTGGTGTGCATAAGCACTGGTAGTGCTGGTTTTGATTGGAAGGCTTTAAACCTGACCATTTTAAGGTATGAAATAGTGGATTTCAGCACCAGAACTTCCTGCATCAAGGACTTCTTACTTCTGAAAGGGCTCAGGTTTCAGTCATGTCCCAGCCATCTTGGTTCTGTGGGGGAAGAAACACTGGTTCTGGGTGTTCTTGAAAGTCAAAGCTTTTTCCATGTGTATGCCCTGGCTATATCACATGCAATTTCGGCTTAGGTGCATCCACAGAACAACTGCAGCAAGGGTACACAAGAGTTGAACTGGTTTGAGCTGGTCCAGTGGTTACCTTTCCTGGTACAAATATTTTTCCACAAAACCTGAAAAATACTCTTTTTTTTTTCTTCTTTCCAGTGCTCTAATCTAAGAGAACTGTTAGCAGAAACATTCTAGTCGACCTTAGTTGTCAGGATAATGTATAGATATTTTCCATCATTTTTATCCCTAACACTGCTCTTAAAAGGCACTCCAATTTTGTGACCTCACTTACATTCCACTAAAGTTCTATTTACTATGCTTCCCCACTACAATTTAATTTATTGATTCTCTCTCAAAATGATGGTCTTAAAGTTCTTTTTGTTCATTTAAATCACACCAGTACAATGACTTTTTACTTTGGCTGCAGGTGTCACTTTACAGAGCCCATCACTAAAAAGGTAGGGTGCAATGGACATTTGTATTGACACCTACTCTATCTTGTGTTTAGACATTGCAAGCAATTTATTTAAAAAATTGCTTTATTTTAATTGGAAGAACATAGTAGTTTGTTCTTCAATTCATGGTTACTTCTCCTACCTTCATAATTCTGTTTTTCCATTTCCTATTGTTAACAATAAACACCCTATATGTATAATGTGATCTATTTAAATTCTCATTTCAAATGCCTTCGTCAGTTATAAGTTTTCTTTTTTATTTATGGTTATTTCTTGGAAGAACATTCTTCAGTAATTTATTTAACAAAACATTGCCTTATACAATAAACAACCGTTGATTTCAAAGGCAATATAACTACTCATGACCTTGTTAACCTGTTCACTAATGTTATTAAACTAACGAGTGCACACATAAGCACTGCTATTCTTTAACAAAATTAATGTTCCTGCTCAAGAGAGGAAGAAGCACATTATGAAGTGCTATTAAGTTCATTAATAAGGGTTAATATTTGATAGATATATAGATTTAATTTGGAGATCATACAGATTTAGAATACCAGGGTTAATGCTATTATCTCTGCTTAAAAATGCTTGACCTAAGAGAATTACTCAAATAATATATCTCCAAATCAGTGTTTCGTAAGGCACAACTGATCCTTCTTGTTTTAAAAAAAAGTGTGCTAGGATACTACAAATAATATTTTAAAGAAATGAGAACAAAGACATGGTATAATTAAATACGGGAACTTGCGTTTTCTTCCAGTCTAATACTGCAAATATTATTTAAAATGCTGTTATGTTTTGATTTTTCAAAGATATTATCTTTTCTCTATTAGCTCTTTATACAGAATGTAGATTCTTCCTTTTATTGTTTCTACTAGTTTTCTGCATTTAAAGCTGTTTAGTAATATTCACCTATGACACATCCATTGTAAGATTTAATCTAAGAAATAAAGAATGTAATACTTGTGACTTAGCTTCCTTTTAACCATTTAATTTCATATTTAAAGGACCTGAGACTTTCCATTTTTAAATTGACTTATGAAGACTTTCTAATGAATTTTTTGAACACTTAGAGCAGAGAAACATGTCCTCAAAGGTAGACATGTATTTAAAGGTATATTCAAGCACAAATTTTGTTTTATCTTGAATGTCTCAAAATATTCCCTCATTAACTACAGTGTAGGAAACACCATACTACTTTTTAATTAATACAGATGGGAAATATCTTGTCTCCCCTCACCTTTCCATAGTAAAAATCCTAGTCCTACATCAGCTTATACAATTATAAATTTTAATATAAAAATTATTTTCCTATGGGTCATGTTATTAGGGCTAGTATAAGAGCAAATGGAAGTAATGGTATTATGTTAGGCCTGACTTATTTTGAACTCCATCCAGGGTCATACAGATTTTAGTTATCATTTTATTTTTAAAAATATTACCTTGCAGAATCATGAATCATTGCTGATGTTTGAAATAACAGATTAGTGAGAGAGACTTGGGCATCTGGGTAGAATTAAGAGAATACTTTAAATCCTCATTGGACTTTTCACCTTATTTAGGTTATAACACTTATGAGCTGTGATTGAATATTGGAATAACTAGTCATAAAATTATAGTATTTTGCCTTCAAATACACAACTTTATACCAAGTTTATAGAGGTTGCACTTTCCCTGATTT
Source organism: Theropithecus gelada (assembly GCF_003255815.1). NCBI lineage: Eukaryota > Metazoa > Chordata > Mammalia > Primates > Cercopithecidae > Theropithecus > Theropithecus gelada. The sequence goes on along the minus strand of NC_037671.1, from coordinate 67,515,037 downwards.
TTAAAGACTTTGAGCATATATAACTGTAGGAATGAAACGGACACATATAGACAGCATCTCGTTCTATGTGTCTATTTTTTCTCTAAAATTAGGTAAACATTCCCTAAAAGCAGAATTCAAGTGAGGGATACATGCCCATGTGATTTATTGAAGGAATGCTCTCAGGAGAAGGGGCATGTTGGAAGCAGCGTAAGGCTGAGGATGAGCCATGAGCTATGAATAGCCCACACTCAGCAGATATGGAAGGTATGTGTACTAGCTGGGTAAAGGGAGCTAGGTAGGACGTCAGCAATGTCCAGTCCAGATGCAAAAATACAGCATCTTTATTTTCAGTAGTAGACAATGTTTATTTGTAGAACACCTCTTCATTTTGTCCTAGGCAGAGATATGGAGAACAAAGTAACTCTGTCTCTTTGGTTTTGGCTAGTTTTTGTTGGTTGTGGTCGTGGTAGTGGTTTGTTTTTAAATTCCAGTGTAAAGTTTGTTTTTCAAAGCTTGTATTTCTGGGTCCCTCCCCCCCCAAGATAATCTGTCTATATAGTGATAGTAGATGTTGATTTGTTCTTTATTTTGTCTGACCTTTGGGTGTTAACTTTACCTTCTTTCAGCCATTGTAGAAGTGTCTCCTAGTGGGGATACATGTCTTTCAGATTCCTTAGAGCAAAGAGTTTGATAGAGAGAGCAAAAGAGAACTAAACACGTAAATACCTAGGTTTATCTGTTCACATGCCACTCGGCTCTATGTAATGTAAAATTTATGCATCTATGGCTTAAATGTTTCATTTGTTGTTTTTTGCTGTAGGCAAATGCCAGATACAGCATCTCTGTTCTATAACCTTTTGAATAATATTCTACTTCCCTAGGCACCTGCCTGGGACCACCTCCTTTTGCCATTCACTAATACTGATAACTATAGTTTTATTAAATAGGTGTTTAAGGACTACTCACATTTTGAAACTCTCTTCTTTGAAATGGGGTTATGAATTCCCTAGTTCTATTTCATTTCACCCTATGATCACTTCCACTTTATATCTTCTAAAATTGTCACAATTTTAAGTCACATTTTCAAAACCTTTTGTGGTGGAGCATTCTAGAAAAGCTGTGAAGTTATTTTTCTAGTATCTTTTTAATTTTAATGAGATTATAGGAAGAATAATCAGTGAATATACATGCTTACTTACCCATTTTATTTCAAAAGTCCTGTCCAATTTTTTGTTTACTTTTGAAAATCAAGATTTCCTATATTTAGTAAAAGTATGCAACTAAAGTATATTCACAATTATATAATACAAATAATAAAATGTACTTATAATTTATCTAAAATAATTGAAATAAAGTACTCATAATACAATAACATAGATTTAATTTATAATTCATATAGTATTAAATAGTGTCACTTAAATTTCTTTTTAAAGTCACATTAATCTTGTCTGTTATTATCACAAATATCTTATTTATTATGTGTGTTGGTAAATTGTTTTACAATGCAGGGCATCATTATTAAACTAGAATCCCACTGGAATGAGTCTGAAATCAACCTCTTTAACTTAATTATAATGATTTTACTGTTTGCAGTTATGTATTATTGAATGCAGAGTGATCTGCAAAATATCTGCAAAATAAAGGTGCATATTCAATTACAATTTCAAATCTTGTTGTCTAGAAGCCTGTAGTATCTTTTCTTTGTTATTGTTACTGTTTCTTTCCTTTAAATAGTCAGACACTTTTAAGATTGGACAAGTTTTTTTCTATTTATAACGTATTTGTTGAAAGAATTACAATTTTGTGATATTAAAAATCAAAGAATTTCAATACTTACACGTTTATCAGGTTACTGCAGAATCTATGAAAGCAATGTAAAAATCAATGGTATGAAAAGAAATTAAAGTTTTGATATCAGAGATCCTAAATATGTCAGGAGACATTTTCTAGTTCTCCATTCCAAAGACTCAAATATCTTAGCTGTGCTGTTTGTCAGGAGTTTATGAATTAGCTCAATAGATCACACTCAAAAGATTCTTTTTTAAATGTCAACTTTTGCTTAACATCCTCTACATAAATTTCCTTACTTCCAGAGCAAGTATAGAATTGAGAAAATCTAAACATACGAACATTTTCTACTGAGAAAGGTCATGAGAAAGTTTGCATCCATTTACTAAGAAATATGTACATAAAAAGCATTCTTTCCAACCTTCATATGACTTATGTATAAAAAGTGTACTAGTCAGGTTTCCCTAAAGGCACAGGACTAATAGGAGATTATATATATAAAAAGTGAGTCAATACTCCTGAGGACTCACGGATCACAATGTGAAGTCCCACAATAGACCATCAGCAAGATGAGGAGCAAGGAAGCCAGTCTGAGTCTCCAAAACCTCCAAAGTAGGGAAGCCAACAGTGCAGTCTTCTGTCTGTGGCTAAGGCCAGAGAGCCCCTGGAAAACCACTGGTGTAAGTCCAAGAATCCAAAAGCTGAATAACTTGGAGTCTGATATTCGAGGGCAGGAAGCATCCAGCACAGGAGAAAGATGAAGTCCAGAAGATTCAGCCAGTCTAGTCTTTCCATGTTCTTCTGTCTGCATCTATTCTAGCTGGGCTGGCAACTGAGTGGATTGTGTCCACCCAGATTGAGGGAAGGTCTGCTCTCCCAGTACACTGACTCAAATGTTAATCCCCTTTGGCTACACCCTCACAGATGCACCTGGGAATAATACTTTGCATTCTCCAATCCAATCAAGTTGACACTCAATATTAACCATCACAAAAATATCTAAAGATAAAAAAAAAAAAAGAGTAATCTGTGTTTTCCATGAATATGCTCATATTCTCCTTAGACTTCATATTTTTTATCTAATTTGAGAAAAAGTATGTAAAATCTTTTTGAATGTATTCTAGTTCGTATGTAAGCCTTTTCTCTGTAAGTGCACGCTAACAATGAAGACAAAAAAAAAAAAAAAAAAAAAGAAACATAATGTGGGCATGGTGGCTCACACCTGTAATCCTTGCACTTTGGGAGGCCCAGGAGGACGGATCGCGCCCAGAAGGGAGGTCAGGAGTCGGAGATCAGTCTGGCCAACATAGAGAAACCCCATCTCTACTAAAAAATACAAAAATTAGCTGGGCATGGTGGGGCATGCCTGTAATCCCAGCTACTCGAGAGGCTGTCAGGAGAATGGCTTGAACCCGGGAGGCAGAGATTGCAGTGAACCAAGATCGTGCTACTGCAGTCCAGTCCAGCCTGTGAGGCAGAGCAAGTCTCTACCCCTGCCAAAAAAGATGACATATAAAATATAAAAATAAATTATTTATTAGAAAATGTACATGGTCAATAAATGCAGTTAGCAGGCTAATTGTAAGAATATAAAAATATAAACTGTTCTTGTCCCTTAAGAAAATAAGCAAGTGAACTAGATATAAAACTGTGTTTCTTCTTCATGGAGTCTATTTGAGATGCTATAATAGAAACTCCTTATATAAGATTTAGACAAATTAAATAGCTTAGTAGTTTAATAATTATCTAAATATCCTATAATTAATCTGTTAGAAATAATTCTAAATGCACAAACTCTAACCAATAAAATGTATCCAAAGAGCAAAGAAGAAAAGAAATGATTATTTTAATAAAACATTTCAAGTGAGAAAATAATTATAAATTAAGGGAATTTTCAGCACTGAAAGCAATTTTTTATAGATATGCAAAGCACTAGTTGTAAACTGCCACTGTAGTTTCTCAGCAATTAAATGTCACCTGAAGCGGGGAAAGAAGCCATCGGGCAATTGCCTGAACATATTGGTTGGCTAGGCTAAAATATTCTAACTTGCTATGCCTGCCTTCATGAGGCAAGCAGAATACTACACCAGTAAAATAGGGAATAATTGCATTACTCATATTAACATATTTTTCACTTAATGTGTAAAGATATTGGAACAGTAGGATGTTGGGAGATATAAGCCAGAAAGTTACTTGGGCATTGGTGGAGTAGAGAAAATAAGACTTAAGGCAATGTTACAGGATGTTTAAGGATATTTCAATTACCAGTGCTCTGGATCAGGTAAGAGAGGAAGGAAAAATTAGGTTTGCACCATTTATCCATTTGATATCATTACTGAGAGGAGAGGTCAAAAAGAGTCAGGAAAAATGACACCTTAAATAAATATATTTTATGGCAGTTGGAGTTAGTTGGATGAATGGTCACCATCCTTATCAATACCAATGCCTATGAATCAAATTATATATATGCATAAAAGACACAATAGTTAATGACAAAGCATTATGGTATCATGCAATGGATAGCTGGGACTGGGGTGTATGTGGCAAGGTGATGACAGTGGGGCTGCAGAGCAGACAGAAAGGGCGTAAAAAAGAAGTCAAATATGACTCTGCCTTCCTACAGAGTGCAAATCAGAGGAGGGGAAAAGCATTAAGTCGACAAGCAAAGGAGAATAATTGCAGTGTAGATTACTATGGCATCAATGCCAAAAGCATAGCATATACAACATAGCTTAGGCCTCATTTATTAAAGGGAACAACTACCGAAGACTTTGGACCAGATTCCTTAATGGAAGTAGCTAGATTTGAGGATGGTATAAATAGTTAGAACTTCAATATGTAAAGATGTAAGGGAGAGAATTTCAGCTGGCCAATTAAAAGTAGAGATACCAAAGGAAAAGTGTTGCGGGAAGTCAGGGACCCTGATTGGAGGGACCGATTGAAGCCGCGGCAGAAGAACATAAATTGTGAAGATTTCATGGACATTTATTAGTTCCCCAAACTAATACTTTTAAAATTTCTTACACCTGTCTTTAATCTTTTAATCCTGTCATCTTCATAAGCTGAGGATGAATATTGCCTCCAGGACCCTGTGATGATTGCGTTAACTGCACAAATTATTTATAGAGCATGTGTATTTGAATATGAAATCTGGCACCTTAAGAGCAGGATAACAGCAATTTTCAGGGAACAAGGGAGATAACTTTAAAGTCTGACTGTCTGTGGGCCGGGTGGAACAGAGTCCTATTTCTCTTATTACCAAAAACAGGTAAGATAAATCTCACTGAATTCTTTCCCCAGTAAGGAATACTAATAATTAACAGCCCTGGGAAAATAATGCATTCCCAGGGCAGGGCCACTAAAATGGCTGCCCTGGGAGTGTCTGCCTTTATGCAGATGTAGATAGGGATGAAGCATGCCCTAGAATCCTGCAGCACCCCCAGGCTTACTAGGATTAGGAAATTCCAGCCTGGTAAATTCTAGTCAGACCAGTTCTCTGCTCTTGAACTCTTGTTTACCAATGACAATGTGTGCACAGCTGGACATGGAAGTTCATTAGTGATTCTAGTTTCTCCCTGACCTCCTGTCTTGTATCTTTTGTTGCCCTTAAAGCATGTAATCTCTGTGACCCACATCCAATTCGTGCACTCCCTCCCCTTTGAAAATTACTAATAAAAACTTGCTGGTGTTACGGCTCAGAGAGCATCACGGAACCTGCTGACATGTGATGTCTCCCCCAGACACCCAGCTTTAAAATTTCTCTTTTGTACACTTTCCCTTTATTTCTCAGACCAGCTGACACTTAGGGAAAATAGAAAAGGACCCACATTGAATATCAGGGGTGAATTTCCCCCATTAGAAAAGGTATGTTGAGGGAAGAGTAGAGTTTGTATACAGGTTTTCTCTGGGGAGTCGTGGAAAGAGATATATTTAAAAAGGCAAATTGGTGCCAGATTATGGGTTTAATAGTTTCAGCTGCTATTTGACCAATGTGGATATAAAACTACTCTATTTTGTCCATCATAATGCTCTCCTTCATTAGATTGTAAGCTTTTTGAAAGCAAGGGCTATGTCTTACAATAATTATCTGTATATTGCACAGCCTTTACCAGAGTAAACTGCAAATACTTGGTGCTTGACATTTGGCTTTCTCAGAAAGGAATGTGAATGAAAGAAAAAGCTGGAGTTTATATGAATGAGTAATGGTTCCCTGGCAAAAATATTCCTGCAGATAGAACCATCCTGTAGTGTCTGTTTCACAGGTGTTTTGAATTATCTTTGCTCCTGACTATAGATAAGGCTTTTCTCTAATTTTCCCTTTGATTCTAAGAAAGTATCATAGGCTTGCAACAAATTTTTATTTTGCCTAAGGTAGTGACAATTTGTTTTAAAAAAATAAATAAATGACCCAGTAGATGGCCTCAATATATATACCTGAGATATTTTGCAATCTATGGGTTCTTCCCTGAAGATAGACTAATCACAGCAATATTTTCTTTCCAAGGGGGGAAAAAAACAAACATGTGCAATTTTAAAGAATAAAATGGGATTTAGAAAACTAATGGTTTATTTAAATATACTGTGGCCTGTACATATGAAGATATGTAATGATAAAGTTGAGAAAATTGCTTTTCTCATGTTCCTCACCCAATTTACATATTCTTGCCAACCAAAGAGATACTTTTTAAGGCATACTATAATTGGTACTATCAATTTATCAGATTCAGAGTGTAAAACGTGTTTTCAGATCACTGAATCAAGAATTCAGTATACAACTTCTATTAACAATAACAATGGTTAGGCAAATAATTCCCTTTGCTCAGGAACTGAAAACCTTACCAATTTCTAAGTATTTACTTTAGTTTATAGGAATGCTTATTTGTAACTCCTTAATTCTTTATTACGCAATTCTTGCTACAATACATAAAATGCAAAATGTATTTGTTGACTACAGCAGCATCAACAAGAACCATGTAATTAACCGTTTTCTATCAGTAGTTTAAAAGATATCTCTTCTGAATATTCTTTCAGAAGGAAATGACATGAATGGGATTGATGAGTACATCATATTCAAAGAACAGGTAGACATAAGCTGAACTATATATATGGCAAATAATACATGCCAAGTGATATGGTTTGGCTCTGGGTCCCCACCCAAATCTCATCTTGTACCTCCCGTAATTCCCACATGTTGTAGGGGGAGATAACTGACTCACGGGGGTGGGTCTTTCCTGTGCTGTTCTCCTGATAGCTAGTAAGTCTCACGAGATCTGATGGTTTTAAAAAGGGAAGTTTCCGTGCACAAGCTCTCTCTTGCCTGCCACCATCTATGTAAGACATGACTTGCTTCTCCTTGCCTTCTGCCATTATTGTGAGGCCTCCCCAGCCATGTCAACTGTAAGTCCATTAACCTCTTTTCCTTCACAGTCTCAGGTATATCTTTATCAGCAGCCTGAAACTGGACTAATACACCAAGCTGTGTTCTGGGTATTTTGTACAATATTTAATCCTCCAAACAACCCTAAACAAAAGCAGAAAGTCTTTGGCAGACTCCTGTCTTAGAACAAAGTCACGCTTTGAAGCAATTAATTAGATAATTTCATCAAAATGCATCCAAGTCATTATTTATGTTCTCACTTTAGTCTGTGAAGAATATAGGTCTAAATAGTGCCCTAATTCTTAAGTTGTTAATTTCTATGCGACAAAAAAAATAGGTCCACTTTACTATAAGTAAACAATGCAGGCCAACCAGTGTGTTCAGTAGTTCATTTCTGCCTGACTGATGTAAAGTTGTTCCACCATAATATCTTTGTAGCAGTGAAGACTGGATGGAAAGTTGACTTTTAGTTCACAAGGTAGTGCTACTTTCTGTCTTTTCTACCTCAGACAGATGACAAGTTTGTTATGGCAGTTCTAGGCAGCACATCTATAGAGCTACTGGCCAGAACTACGTACAGGAACTCCTCTCTGGTATCTTCACAGAAAAGAGGACAACTTTCCAATAAGTATTCTAGCAGATTTCCTCTCTTGTCTCAAAAGTCACCAAGCAAAGTGATAACCTTATAAGTATTCACAAATTTCTGCTTTCATTCATCATTCTCAATGTAAAAACTTTCAGGTCTTCCCAATAGACTGCAGATAAACTTAGCTGGGCAATAGAACCACCATAACCCATTTGAATTATTAAGCCCTTAGCCAAAAAACTGGGTAGTGGGTGTCACCTTTTCTTAAGTTACGTGAGGGAGAGGTAGACACCTGAACAAAACTGGTCTCTGATAGTAAGGTTGAAAGAGAAATGAGTATCAAGCAGGCTCTTAATGGTCTGCTATAGTGTGTCTGCATTAATATATTAAAATTATATTTGGTTACTCTTACTGATTAAACCATGTATGAGATCTTATGTCATGCATACATTTTTGCAGTTGCCATCAGACATCAACAACACTGGTTATTTTCCTCATTTTTATTTCCAGAAAGTAGTTTTGGAATGATCTGCAAAAGATCTGTCAGAATCCTAGTTGCATATGAGCTTTATCCATTAGCAGCAGAATTCAATTAATAATAATAATCCTAGCTCAATACATTCTATTGTAATATCTAGTTTTTACCATTTTTCAAACACAAATACTTATAGACTCCAGTAACATGTTTGTAATCTCCAGGGGTACATGAATTACAGTTTGAGAAACATTATATAAAAAGTCAAAAGTTCGAAGTTGGAGATTTTGCAAAACTAGATAAAGTATAGACAAACAGAAACACATGAGGCAAAGCTACTTAATTATTTGAGTCCATAAAAGGAAATAATGCCATTCAGTGAACTAGAAAATTGGATTCTGGTTCTGTCTCTCTTGATAACTGTCACTTTGAGAAAATCTCAAACTCTTGTCCATAGTTTCTTCATCTTTAACGCATTCCTGCCATAAAGAACTCCATGTAGTTAAAACAGTCATATGTGGATTGATTATATGAAATTCTGCCCTGAAGAAAGTTACTACATTTTTTGGAAAATGAAAATTGAATTGGAAGAGGCTATATACACAGATATAATCTTGTATTCATTCACATTTCAGTATGAATAGAATATAAAAATAATTTTAATATTTTTTAAAAATTTATTTTTAATCTCTAGGTTTACATAAGATGCAAAGAGTGCGGAGAATTCCTGCATATCTTTCACCCAGCTTCCTTTAAAGCTACTATCTTATGTAATCATTATATACTTAACAAAACTAAGAAATGAAAATCACTAAAATATTATTAATTAATGTATAAACTGTGTTCAGATTTCACAAGTTTTTCCACTAATGTCCTTTTTTTGTTCCAGGCTTCAATGCAAAATGCCATGTTGTGTTTGGTCTCTTTAGTGTTTCCAGGCTGTGACTTTTTCAGTTTGTCCTTGTTTCTCATGATCTTGGCACTTTTGAAGGTTACTGATCAAGTACTTGGTAGAATATACCTCACTTTGGGATACATATTTTTCAATTCATAATTCCAAACTATGGGTTTATGAATTTTGGGGTAGAATGACACTGAGGTGAAGTGTCTTCTCATCAATTTAGACTGCACAAAAATGTTAACATAACTTATTACTGGTAGTGTTGAACTCGGTTATGGTAGTATTTGCCAGGTTATCTCCACTGTATAGTTTCCGTTTTTCCCTTTCTGTACTCTATTACTTGGAAGCAAGTCGGAGTCCGGTTCATTGGAGACACTAGCAACAAATTTATTTTTGTTAAATGATTCTAAAAACAATTACAAAACCATTATGTTTTAAGCCAAAAGCTATTTGAGAAGGTTTGCAGCCATTTTAGATATATTTCCCCAGAGGGTAACAAACAAAGTAGTTTCTATATCTATGTGTTGCAACTAGAAAAGGTAAAGTTTTCCCCAGATATTCCTGATTTCTAAAATGTGCTAATAAGCATATTAAGAAGTTAATCTTGCATAGGTCAATAGAATGGAGATATAACCAGAACCGAAGTTTTGCATAAATACATTTTCAATGTGTCAGCCGCTTTTGAAAGCTGAATCAATTCCTACAGAAGGTGAGAATACATTTAGTATCAGAAGCATTACTACTCCTGTGGCCTTAAATTATTGTTTGATGTAACATGGAAAAGTGCCTAATTTGCTTTCAGGTAGCAGCTTTCTCAGTAGAAGAATGAGTACTATTTCAAATATATTTTGCATTAGGCAACATTTCTCAAATTATGGGCTACATTCACTTTATGTGCCATAGAAAAGTCTCTCAGTAAAATAGAAATGTTGCCATATATTTATATATTCATTTACTCATTGATATTTTATGTATGTATTCTTGAAGTATAAATACAAAAGAAAATGAAAAATATTTGTTTTAGCACTGAAGAAATTCGAGAAATCCACTAAAAGTATTTTTTCATTTGCCTCCTTAACTTCCATTAGATAGACCTCTCAAACATACATACATACACACACACACACACACACACAAATTCACTGTTTCTTTTAGAGATTTTTGTCAGTATTACAACTATAGTTGATGTCAGCTTTGAAATAACCTTCACCAACGTGAATCAATCAGCCATCAAGTTTTATTGATTCTTCCTTAAAAATAACTCTTTAATTTAGCACTGTCTTTATATTCTTATTGACTTTGCATTAGTTCAGGCCCTCATACCCGAACCATCAAAATAACTTCCTTCCCAATATTCTTTTCTCGTTCCTGTCTTTTCTATCATTTATTTGATGCTTTATTATCAAATGAAATTCCCAAACATTATATAGAATATATATGTTTGATAAAAATTCTTATTCTGTTTACACAGTAATATCTCAGACATTATTTTCTTGCTCTCATGTATGTTTATAAATTGTAGTGAGTGTTCCTAAATCACCTATTATACTCCTTTTCCTATTTTTGAAAAATATGTTTTTTGTCATCTTCTAGGAAAGCCCTCGTTCCCTGTCCTAAACATGTTCATTCTAGTAGAATCCTTTGTTTTAGAGGGATTCTGCATCCTTGGCTTTGCATTGATTTGTCTGAGATTTAGCAATTGTTACGATATAGGTCAATTGTATTATTCATTGCGATGGCCACAGTTAATTTAATCTCAAACACAGCCACACACTAAGATAATTATAATCTCTCCCCAGTTTTGTACTTAACAACTCAAGAATACAAGAATAAAAGGGAGTTGGGGAAACAAATGAAAAAATACTTTTAATTGATTTCTCAAGAATTTCTTCTATGCTAATACAAGGAAAAGAAAGGAAATCTTAATGCCTTCCCAGTGACAAACTTGGAGATATGAAGGGTGAACGTTGACGCTGTTTATATTTTCTGCCATGTGTAGACAGTATGAAAGAATGAAGCCAAGATAGTGAAGTATATCTTCTTAAGAGAGAGATTGGTGGCATTCAGATTCCTTACTCTGGGAAACCAGGCTTGAAAATAGCAAATATCAAGAAAAGCCTAACCAAACCACAGAAATAGAGTGAAGAAATGGATCTGGACATTGGAAGTCATCTCTAACACCTCCACCACCTGATGTCACTGCTGTTGCCACTAGAAGGAATTTTCAACCATCTATTCCTTTGCCCGGAGTATTCCAGATTAAAGTACCAGATGAGAGTGTCTGATTGTCTGACATGGGATATGTATAATCACTCTGGTTTCTAAGACTCTACATAAGCAAACGTTTGCTCTTAGGTTTCTGATATATCGGTGAATGTCACCTCCCACCAAGAATCACACTGTGGCAGATTGCCAAATATAAAGTCAATTCAGGGGCTGGTCTGACCACCCCCCCGCCAAAATATCCAATACTCAGACTCTTTCAATTAGTTTTCTTTTCTGCCTGAGCTAGTTTCAGGAATTTCTATTGCAAAAATGATTTAGACCCACACATTAGTCATATGTTAATCAATAAGTAACTCACATGTCCCAAGAACTAAATATATGCCAGGTACTTCATATTCATTATTTTATTTAATTTTCATAATAACTTAATGAAGCAAGTGTTAGTCTTCTCAGTTTTATAGACGAATAAATGGAAGTTTAGTGACATTGAAAAACTTGTTATAGATTATACTTGTCATAGACTACTCCATCAAGTAACGACAAAGCAGTGATTTAAACTCAGGTTCTCAACTTTTATATAATATTGTTACCTATTGGTACTGCCTTATTGTTTCTTGCATTCTTTTGAAATTCTTATTGTTGTTTCCACCAAATAAACTCACAGTCATTCCCACTCATTCACTGAACAATTTGACTCCTGGTTCACTGCATTACTCACTACCCACATCCTTATGCGTTGACCACACAAATGGATGAATCTCTTGGAGTCTTGCTTATATACCCCTAAGCATTAACAACCTTTTACTCCATTCTACATTCCTCACTCACTTACTGGATCCATCCTGTACTTTGTTATCATTAATTGCAATGGTTTCAAAATTCAATTTTAAGCATTTTATTTTCTTTTCTGCTTTCCCACTTATTCTAGTACCCTTAATGAAACTAAATTATTTGATTATGGAGTGGTAAGAAATTTTTATATATTATAAATACCATTCTCTTATCAGATAGATTATATTCAAATTTTTTTCTTCAATTTATGGGTTGACTTTTTACCTGAATGTATCTTGAACATTTGCTTTAAGGAACACAGTTTTTATTTTTATGAAGTCCAATTTTTCTATTTTTTTCTGTTTTCATTTGTCTTGGTTTTATCTCTATAATGATTTTGCTAACCCAATAGACAATTAGAATACTTCTATATTTTCTTCTACAGATCTTAGTTTTAGCACTTCCATTTAGATCTATAATACATACCAGGTTAATTTTTTTGTGTGTGATGTGAGGAAGGTATTCAATTTCATTATTTTGCATGTGATTATATAGTTTTCCTGCTACCATTGTTGTAAAAAAGACTATTGCTTTCCTTTTGAATTTTCTTGGAACCTTTGTTAATTCATTGACCATAAATATTCAATTCTGTGCATCTATGTTTATTACACTGTCTTGATTACTATAGTTTTATAGTAAATTTCAAAACTGTGAATTGATTCTTTCAACTTTATTCTTATTCAAGATGGTTTTGTCAATTCTGGGTCCTTTGTATTTCCATATGAATTTTAGAATCAGAGTGTCAATTTATACAAAAAAGCCAACTCCATACTTTTGAATTTCTAATTGTACCACCACTGAGCTCAATATGGATTTTCATTAGATTAGCAAAATACAATGTCTTTTTCTGAATTGCTGTTTATTAAATTTGGAGTAATTTTCTTTGTAGATGGGGTTCAAACTAAAGAAATTGAGGAAAATATAATTTAGTTATGAAAATTATAAGATTTAACAGAGTCAGAATTGCCTGGGATATAATAAAAAACATGATTTTGAGGACAATTTTTTTTCTCTCTTTGGATAAAATTAAATGTACTAGTTTGAAAACTGAGTTGTACCTGTGGTTACCATCTTTGTTCATCACTATCAGAAGTCAAACAATGTCCTAAGATAACTTCAGGCAAGGCCGATCACAAATAAACACTAAAATTCATTAGTTACAAGGCAGAAGCAAAACCTATGGCTGTTATTGATATCTTAATATCCATTTTAATTTTGGCCACAGTTGTAGATATTTGAGTTTTGGTGTCCTGTGGATTGGCTCTTCTTGCTCGTTTTGTAAATGATAGTAATTTAACTGACTTCCATCTGCTTGCCTAAGATGCTGCCTCTTAGATTGCTTATGTATGCATACAGTCTGATTTTGTGGTTGTGTCAGTCCCCTAATTTGACCTCATTTGTATCTGTTTTATCAGATTTGAAAAAGTAAGAGCTGCTTTCAGTGTTCAGTGTCTTTTGTCTTAAAAGTGGTGGGATTTATTTCTTTGTTTTACTCAGTACTATTTGAAAAATGCAAATCTTTAGATAACTGTCACATAGGAGCATATTCTTGAAGGTAATAATGGGGTCCAAATGAAGGTTCCGGCCAACTGAGTATTAGATTGACTAACAAAATTTAACACAATTTACAATTCTCTGTGTTCTCTATATTTTAGCTTAATTTTTTTGTGTATACAAATTGGAAAACTATCCTGCATATGCTCCTTTATCTTGCTGCCTGAAGGCCTTCCAACCACCTTATTGAAGTAGTAAAAAAATGTTCTCAGAATTTACTTTGCCACTTTTCTTTTAAATTTTAAATTCCAATAGAAAGCCAACAGTTTTTCCTTACATTTTTATTCACAAGTAATTTTCAAACTATATTTGCATAACCTTTTGGAGTTCTAAAATACACATTTTAGAAAATAGATTTTAAAAGAATAAAAGAATGCTTGAGAGAGAATTAAACACATCCAGGTATTTCCTGACTTAATAGGTGGATTTGCAAATTATATAATAAAAATATATCCATAATACACAAGGTTATTTTATCTTAAGGAGCCTTTCATAATTCCTGTGTTTTGACCAAATGTCTTATAAAATATATCATATATATTCTTGTTATTATAAATTATTGCTCATTACCTTTACATACGTTGAAGCATGAAACATTGAAATTAACACAAACACCTTTTCAAATACACTCATGTACTTCACTGGTATTTTTATTGCAACTGACTCTACAATTTCTTCTTTCCGTTTACTCTATGTGCTAGTCCTTACTCCTACAACTTGACTATAAACTGCTCTTCACAATTCCTCACGTTTTGACAATTCCTTTATGAATTATATAATTCATATATTACAAAACCTTATTTATAACATTTTAGTTTATCCCGTATGGTCCTGTTCTTATCTGTTACTTACTTTGTCTGTATGGACAGCAGAGTGGATATGTTATTGACAATATTACTGAATAAGTGTGTATTGTTGTAACTCTTTTTGTATGTTGCTGATTTTTAATAGTTTATATCCCCCTCATACTAATGCTTAAATAATTCACCTATTTTTACCACCTCTTATTTCATAACTGACCTCCAAATTGCCACATGTAAAATATTAAGAAAAACTGGTCTTAAATTTTTTATTCTGAAAATTTGATTTGTAGGTCATTGCAATTAAATAAATCACGTTTTTAAAGCATCTCATCTTACTTCATGCCTACAGAAATGGCAGGATGACACTTCATTTCTCCTTCATTTCTTTCTTCTATTCTCCGTTATACTGAGTGAAGCAGTAGAAACTTTGTTAGCATAACAAATCAAGAGTGTTAGGACATGAGGCAGTTTAAATTAGCAAAGGAGATATCTGGCTTTATCTCATTCTCTCTGAATATTTGAAAGTGTCTTATTCAGCATTCAAATCAAGAAGTTGATAATTCTTTCAAGGATGGACCTTGGAAGGAAAATGTAACCGACAACAGCTGATTACAACACCAAGTTATTTCTATAAGTATTGGAGGTTTACCGAGAGTAGAAAGAGAGATAGAGATTATATGGGAATAATGGGGAAAAGTGGAGGATGCTGAAAAAATAAGGGAAAATCTAAATGATGGTTTGAGGTGAACTTTGAAATGCCTCATAAATGACTTTGTAACTAATATTTTTGGATCATGACAGTGTTCTATATGTATTTATGATCTACTAATAAGAAACCTTACTTTCTTATAATAAACTGTAGCCACATGCGTCTCCAGGCTTTAAAAGCAAAATGAAGGAATGGCAAGAAGAGTGAAGACTTGGGTGTGGAAATTTTTAATTGAGTCCTATGTCTGCCTACAGCAGTATAAATCTCTGACTTGAACTAGGAAAGCAATACTGTGGTGTCGGAACTGGCGGAAAGAAATGGGCATAAACATCACATGAGCAGTAATGGTGGAGAGAAATGAGGTAAAAACTAACATTATAACATCCCCAAGCCTCCAGGTTAGTGGAAAGTTCAGCAGTGAATAGTTCAATAAGAAATCCAGATCTTATTATGGAAGGGAACAAGGGAGAGTGGTTTATATACTGAAGATTTGTGTAAAGTGTTGTTTTTTGAAAGGGAGTAAAGATGTGCAGTACGACAGAAATGGTAAGAAGATCCAGGCACACTACCACATTAGGATTCCAGATTGAAACACAGTGGAAAATAATAGATAAGGTAGGACAACTTTTTCTGGATTTGATCAGGCATTAAAATGTATTTTTTGTGTTTGGTAAAACAGTAAAATACCATATTTTGGGGTGGAGTTGGTGAGGAGATACAAAACGTGTGTCATGGAGTTTTGAACACATGCTGTAAATGGCATAATAATGACATTGATCAGCTAAGATTCATAGTTTGGATATAGTGCTTTGAAAGAAAGCAGAATGGATATCTGTGTTGGCAAGTGACTCACTGGAAGTTTTCGAGAGGTCTTTAACCAGTAAAAGTATGATAGGCCTGTGACTATCCAGCAGAGACAAGAAAATTCAAATTGTTTAACAATTTTTTTTTTAACAAGAATAGGAGGAGAAGGTGAAGGAAAGGATGACTCTCGGAGATACAAAATTAAGTGGAAAAAGCAATATGAAGAATATATACTGTGCAATTCTGTTAGATACAGTCAAAAAGAACAAAACCAATCTCTGATGAGAAAAGCCAGGATACTTTTTACCCTGAAGGGTAGTGACATGGTGGGAGCACACCAAGGCCTCTAGGATGCTAGATGACATCTTTCTGTTTCTTGCTCTGGATGCTAGATTCATACATGTGTTCTCTATGAATTGTGAAAATTCATCTCCATGAACACTTGTGATTTGTGTAATTTTTTATATGTGAGTTATTCAATGCAAAATTTACTGAAATAATTTAAAAATAAGATTATGTATGTAAGTAGAGCAAGGGGAAAAATAATATAAATGGATATATCTTGAAACTTTGAGAAAAGACCAAGAGGAGAATGAGCCTAGAGTTAGATCAACCAGTTAGGGAAGAATGGAAATTTGGTCACTTACCTTCTGGATCTGATCTTTGAATTCTACTTGGATAGGAAAGACAGTGTCTGCATGGTGTGATTTGTATTTTGTGTCTCAGAGCCCAGACAGAAGGGAAGAAATACTAACACCTGACCCTCCTTTTGTCCTTTAATCTCCTGTGTCACCCATTTGTCATATCCAAAAGGAAGCTAGTTGGAAAGGAAGCCTGAATGATACATTTTATAGGAGCCAGTCTTTCAGGTATAAATCGAGGTCAGAGAATAGTTCTGGATGGACAAAAAAAGATAACCTTAGAAAAGAAGTTGATACCTAGTGCAACACCTTGTTATGAAATTTATTATATGTAATAAGTATACCTACTTATTACAAATAAACACGTTGGCATTTCTTGGTATCCTTATTTACTATGCTTGAAACAACAGCAAGGCTGAACTCAACCAACGGAATTCTAAAAGGAAGCTGAGAGTCAGCAAAGCTCTGGGAATGGTCAGAAGTCCAAAACTATCACACAGCTTGAGGTTCTTAAGTCGTGGGCAGTTAGAACTCTTTATGCCTCTCAGTTATGTTCAATTTAGCTTCTGTGCCTGCTGTTTCATTAGAGACCATTTCTCTTTAGCTACCTCTGTTTCAAAGATATCTTCCCAAATTAAGATGCCACTGCTGAAATGTCAACAGCTGGAAATGTATATTTAATTGTTCTTCCAGGAGAGAAAATATGTTGCACCCATCCCATTGGGATCATTGACTTGCTTTCCTGGGATAGCTGGCCGCACTTAATGGTGTGATTTGTGTTGGTAGAACAGCTTTGTTGTTGTTGATGTTAAGGTTTTTTCATGCAGAGCTAACTGTTTCAAACAATTCGATCTATAACCTTGTACCATTAATAATTTTCTAAATAACTGAGAAACAACCTATATCATTTTACTCAAATGGTAAGAATCCAATGTGATTCTCACTCATAAGTGAAATATTTAATCAAATAGCTTCCATGAGGTAAACTATCTTGGTTTCCTTCACATTAATTTTAATTTATAAATCAAGTGACTATTCCTACTAAATATACAGGTATGTTTATACTTCAATTTTCTTTTCTGTTATACACATATGTGTGTATATATATATATTTCTTTAAGGGTTTATTCCTCCAAAATAAATAAAATATAACAGCTATACCTTTAAATGCTGATTTTTTTTTATAGAAGGCAATTTCAGATGATTTAGCCTTTATCCAATGTATATACTTGGTTTGTAAATACACAACTCAAACCATTAGCAATATTAAAAGCCATTTGGAATATCTATAAGTTAATCATAATTCTCCTTGATATCAGAGCTCATTTCACTGCTTCATTAACAAAGATATAATTAAACTTGTAGCTTGACATTTTATTTTCAAAACTACATGTGTTTATAAAACTATCCGAAGATAAATCCTCCAAGGTTGGAAAACATAAGTATATTTCTACAAACTCAGTGTTATACATGAAATAAAATAATTTTGCTAAATAGGTCAGTATGTAAATCAATAGTAAATTTTTCAAGCATCTGGGTATGAAAACATTTGAAATTCTTCCATAAATAAAGAAGCAAAGAAAAATTGTCTCAATACCACTTTAAAAAGTAGGCATATGACTCTGTGGCTGCTTTACTAAGGTGCTAACAATCCCTTCAGATGCCATCAATTTTTACTAACTAGAACATTCAAGTTCAATCACCAACAGCACACCTACCTTTGGGGAGTATATTGGTCAATTCTTACCATGTGTTAAAGAACTACACGAAACTGGGTAATTTATAAAGAAAAGAGGTTTGACTCACAGTTCCACAGGCTATACAAGCAGCATGCTTGGGGAGGCCTCCGAAAACTTACAATCATGGAAGAAGGGGAAGGAAGCATGTCTAGCGGGGATGCTACAATTTAAACAACCAGATCTCATGAGAACATGCTCATTATCATAAGAAGAACAGGAATATGTACCCATGATCCAATCAGCTCTCACAAGGTTTCTCCCTCAATACTGAGAATTAAAATTTGACATGAGATTTTGGGGGGAAGACATAGTCAAATCATATCATTTCTCCCCTGGCCTCTCCCAAATCTCATATCCTTCTCACACTTCAAAACACAGTCATGCTTTCTCAACATTCCTCCAGTCTTAATTTATTCCAGCATTAACTCAAAAATTCAAGTCTAAACCCTCTCTGAGACAAGGGGAGTCATTTCTATGAGTCTGTAAAACAAAAGACAAGTTAGTTACTTCCAAGATACAATGAGCTTACACACACAGAGTGAATGCTCCCATACCAAATGGGGGAAATTGGCCAAAACAGAGGAGCCACAGGCCCCATGTATGTCCAATACCTGGCTAGGCCATCATTAAATTTTAAAGCTCCAAGATCCCTTTGGACTCCATGTCTCACATCCAGGGCATACTGATGCAAGTGCTGGGCTCCCATGGCCTTCGGAAGCTCTGCCTCTGTGGCTCTGCAAGGTATAGCCTGTGAGGCTCCTTTTGCTGGCTGGTGTTGAGTGCCTGCAACTTTTCCAGGTGGATGGTGCAAGATGTTGTGTATCTACCATTCTGGGGTCTAGAGGATGGTGGCCTTCTTCTCACAGCTCCACTAGACAGTGCAGTGCCTCAGTTGGGACTCTGTGGGGCTCCAATCCCACATTTCCCCTCTTTACTGCCTTAGTAGAGGTTCTCCATGAGGGCTCCAACCCAGCAGCAGATTTCTCCCTGGACATCCAGACATTTCCATACAGCCTCTGCTATCTAGGCAGAGGCTCCCAAACCTCATCTCTTGCCTTCTGTGCATCTGCAATCCCAACACCACATGGAAGCCACACAAAGGCTTCGGGCTTGCACCTTCTGAAGCAATGACCCAAGCTATACCTTGGCCCCTTTTAGTCATGACTGGAGCTGGCATGGCTGAATTGTAGGGCACCATGTCCTGTGCCCTGGGTCTGGCCCTTGAAACCATTTTTCCCTTCTAAGTCTCCAGGCCTGTGATGGGAGGGGCCACTGCAAAGGTCTCTGAAATGCCTTGGAGGCATTTTCCCCATTGTCTCAGTGATTAACATTCAGCTCTTTATGCAAATTTCTGCAGCCTTGAATTCTTCCTGAGAAATGGGTTTTTCTTTTCTACTGAATTGTTGGGTGGTAAATTCTCTATACTTTTACCTTCTGCTTCCCTTTTAAATATAAGTTCTAGCTTCAGATAATCTATGTTTATGCAAATGAGTATACACTATTATAATCAGCCAGGCCATATCTTGAATGCTTTGTGGCTTAAAAATTTCTTCCACCAGATATCCTAAATCATCTCTCTCAAGTTCAAAGTTCCACAGATATCTAGGACAGGGGAACAATGCTGCCAGTCTCTTTCCTAAAGCATAGCAAGAGTGACCTTTACTCCAGTTCCCAATAAGTTCCCCATCTCCATCTGAGACCACCTCAGGCTGGACCTCACCCTTCATATCACTATTAGCAGTTTAGTCACAACCATTCTACAAGTCTCTAGGAAGTTCCAAACATTCTCTCATCTTTGTCTTCTTCTGATCCCTCCAAAATGTTCCAACCTCTGCCTATTACCCAGTTTCAAATCTGCTTCCACATTTTCAAGTATCTTTACAGCAATACCTCACTCTTGGCACCAATTGTTTTGTATTAGTCTGTTCTCACACTGCTATAAACAACTACCTAAGATTGGGTACTTTATGAAGAAAAGAGGTTTAATTGACTCAGAGTTCTGCAGGCTGTACAAGAAGCATGGCTGGGGAAGCCTCAGGAAACTTACATCATAGCAGAAGGTGAAGGGGAAGCAAGCACATCTTACCATGGTCGAGCAGGGGGAAGAGAGAGAAGTGCCACACAATTTTAAACAACCAGATTTCATGAGAACATGCTATTATGAGAACAGCAGGGAGGAATTATGCCCCCATAATCTAATCACTTCTCACCAGGTTCTTCCCCCAACATTGGGAATTATAATTCAACATGAGATTTGGGTAGAGACACAGAGCCAAACCATATCAGGCAGTATCAAACTATAAGTTGACTTGTATGTGTTATTAACTTGTCTATGACTTGTGTGTGCACCTGATTTACTATGTGTTATGAAATTTTGGGGGATTCACAGTCCAGGCTCATTGCTTTTGTGTTTATGCTATATAGAATTGCAGCATAAGCTAGTTATCTTTAGTTGTGATACAACAGTGTAAAAAACTATTACTGTTTACAAGTTCTCTAAATATTAATAGCAGCATTACTACCAAGGAAACAACACTTGAGGGGGCCTAAAAGATCAGATAATGCTGTCAGGTAGATACAACCACTCTGAAAGATTTGTCTTTATTAATTTGCAAAACTCTTGATGACAAGAGATGGTCATATTTGTGCCTGTAACTCTATTGCCTATTACAGTGCGTGGCATATTATTGTTTCTTGATATATGTTTACCTAATTGACAAATTGTTATAAACAATTTGGGCACTGGCAAACATAGAGAGCTGATTAAGATAAATGTCAAATAATAAAATAATACCCACATATATAAATGTTTCTTTATGGTAATGACATTTTGTGTAAATGCATTTTCATCTAAACAAAACAAGGAAACCTATATGACTGCACGTAGAAATTTGACAGATTAGGAATTGAAACTCTCAAATTACAAATATTTTTAAAATTATGGAGCATGTATGATATAATAATTCTGGCCTATAGAACACTTCACGAAGCTCTTTTGTTTCCTGTTGTTAAATAAAAATTTTCCTTTCTCTTAATTTATAACATATTGATAACTGCACAGTGAAGAGATAATAAAATTCTTAACAGAGCTATGATACCAACAGCCAAAGAAGTCTCTAATGCCTCCAATTTCTAAATTTTATTGAACTGCTCCCTGTTCTCTCCCACATGAATTTTTTGGATCAAGTACAATACCAGTGGAAATTAATTTTCTTCTTTCTTGAAGCCTGGGTACTACAGTTAAATCCCTTGACATAGATAGATATTATGATGTTGTTAAAATGTCTACCATAGAATATATTGTACAGTAGGTACAATCTGACCTACTTAACTCTACTAAATTATTATTTTTTAGTACATTAACTCTTTAGTTCTCAAATTACAGATTATGGGTTAAAACAATAGAGGAGTTTAACTCTTACATATATATTTTCCCCTTTTTTACCTTGGAGAGGGTCAGCTCATTTGCAGTCTATCAAAAATATATGAACATATTGTGTTGTTTTGAAAATATGTATACTTTTTAAGTTTCTCTGACTTATCATCTAAAATATGATACATAATAGAAGAGTTACTGAAAGATTTTAATACAGCTAGAATTTCTATGGTTTATCAATTAAGTATATACAAAATCTCTCCAAGAATTCTTACTGTTATGGGAATAATCGACACTAGGGATTACTAGAGGAGGATGCAGAGTGGGACAGGGCTGAAAAATCTTCTGTTGGGTATTATGCCCACTACCTGGGTGATACACTCATTCATAACCCTAACCTCAGCATCAGGCAATAAACCCATGTAATAAACCTGCATATGTACCCCCCAAATCTAAAATAAAAGTTGAAATTATAAAAAAAATCTATTGTTGATTATATAAACTTTAGTATCCAAATATTATATCTTTAGTTTTAGAATCATTTTTAATAATTGGGCAGTGTTAAACATTACTGATGATTATTGTTGCTTGCAGAGACTTCCATAATTCTTTCAGGCACCAGAATTTTTACCACTTTTCTTCTTTATGTATTAGACAGTGTGAAAAAACAGAAGGAACTATGTCAGAGAAGGCAGCCTGAAGTACAATCTGGAAAACTAGGTGACTATTTCTGCTATTTAGAACCACCTGTCTCCTCAATATACTGTTTTTCTAAACCCACGAAGACTTCTCCATGACCACAAGTTTTGACTGAATGAATTGAAATCCCTATATCTGAAGTCACAGTTTCTGACAATAAAGTATACTTTTCAATTAAAATGTTTTCACAAGAAAATATAGTCTCAACATCTCTCTCAATTAAGCTACCAGGTATCTATATGTAAATAAGCATACATTTTGAAATAGGAAGGGTATTGTTTAATATAAAAAATAACAGAAATCTTACCACCAGACCAGACAAGTATAAAGCCTGAGGAGGAAGTGCGCCAGGAGCTAATTCCAGGCATGGCATCACATACTATCTTCTCAGGCTAACTTTAGTAATATCAAAGGGGATGGTTTCCTTTTTTGAGTGTAGTGGATTAGAGAACCTAAATGACTTCCTGTTTCAAGAAATGATTAAAAATAAAACCAATATCCTTTTAAATACCACCTGGCTGAACTCAAAAGAAAGGTGTGTGAGATTACCCAGAGAACTACAACAAAGATGGAACTGAAAATCGGAGTGGTAAGCTGATGCTGCAGAGTTCCTGGGTAGGTCTTTACCTGGGACAAAAGGCTTGGACTCTTGCAGAGTGGAGAGTTTAAAGTGATTGTATTGCCTACACCCAGAACTCTCAAAAAGCTATACTATTAGTCAAATGTATAAACTAGGATAAAAAACTCACCAGCACAGTGAGAAATCAAAGTTTTCTCTCTTGGCCTTAGTTCTGAGATTTTTGTTTGTTTGTTTGAATAAAGGTTTTTAAATGTGAGTCTGTCACATCTGAGTTTGTGGTACAAATTTAGCAACACCTTCATGGTTCAAGAAGTTCAAACTTAAAAAATTAGCAAAAATAATAACAAACTTTGTCTTAAGTAAGTTATACCACTGTGATACCTGGAAGAAACAAATGCAAAACCTTTCTGGACAAAAACTAATTCAATCCAGGCTGCAGAAGATTTCCACAAAGTATTCCTGAAATAATTTTTATATCCTAAAATTACAAATACACTAGGACACAAGTTACTGTGAACGAGACCCAGACATGATACATAGCATTATTTGGGGCCAAGAATATTATATAACAAAATTCCTAGACTGATATTGTATAGTACATATATTAAAAATAAATGGGTAAAAAATATAATCAAAACCAAGGGGCAAAAATTGTCTTAAAATTCAATAATACCAAATAGATATTGTACAAATTAAAATTTTAACAGGCAAGTAAAACCAAAAATTAAATATTACATGAAGAGAGTCAGAAAGCAACAAAGAAGGATGAATGAGGGAATGAAATTTATGAAAAGAGTGTTAAGTAAAATAGAAAATAGAATAAAAATGTCAGCATATATCTAACAGCCATTCTAGAAAGAAAGAGTAAAGAGAAAAGAAGCGATATTTGAACATTTGTAAGATTTTAAAAATACATTAATCCTTTTATGCAGAAATAAGTATCAAGCAAAATAAAAATAAAGAAGGCATGAAGGAAGAAAGAAAATAAATATCAATATGTGCTGATAGCATGGAACTCCAAAGTCAAAGTGATCTTAAAAACAGGAAGATCTATCACTATCAAGAAATACTTTGATATATTGATTTTACCAGCAACCATATGAGCCAGAACTCAAGGAAAACTCTGCAAGATGCTAAGAAAAAATAATAGTTAGCATCTAATACTCTCAATTAAATCATTCAAAAATTACAGAAAAATAAAGATTTTTTTTTGGCATAGACTTAAAGAGCTTACCACTCATAAACCCCTGATTTGTTACTACTAAAACACTAATCCATGTCTTTTGAGAAGAAAATGAACTCAGATGAGACAAATAGTTGTACAAAGGAATGATGAGTAAAGAAACTTTTGTAGATAAATAGAAATAAAAGAATACTAACAAAAGTATTTATTTGAGGTTTTAACACAAGGATCACAACATGTAACATTGAGTACATGAAAGAGTAGTAAATAGAATTAACTCATCCTAAGATCCTTGCATTATGTAACTGAAAACAAGATATATTATTAAATTTTATCTCCATTGTAAAAATGATGCATATTAAAATGTAAGAATTACAACTATAAGAGTAGAAATAGAATGCAGAGATTTCAGAGCAATAGTTGAAAAATAATTGAAGTTTTAAAAATCTTAATCATCTCCAAAGAAGGCAGGTAAAATAGAAAACACAAAAGTATAATAAAAAGTTGAGATGTAGAACCTTCAAAAATTATGGAAACAAGTGGACATATTGTAGTATGTTTATATATGCAAGTGCACTAAATAACTAGTCAAGTATAAAAGTGTCAACTTGGATCTAGAAGCAAAACCAATGTATGCAATTTACAAGTGGTTTATTATCAAAAGCAATGTGGACAATATAGATATAAGATGAAATGGTACTTAAGGCAAAAAGCAATATTGAGGAAAAAATGATCACTATGTAAGTATGAAATAAAAGAAACAAAAACATGCAAGTTTTTATGGGATTAAGTATGAACAATGGAAAATGGATGGGGTTATTATCCCTACAGTAATATCTCCTTTTAATAGTGTAGCTTGTAAATGTTTTAATACATAAGAAATATAAGAATTATAAATTAAAATACTCAAAATAACAGTGTCATAAATAGAATTGAATGGATTGTTTAATAAATCTTAATCATAAGAGTAAATTTTAATACTTCTCAGAAATTAGTAGATCAAAAAGAAAAATTAATAAGGGCAGAGAACATTTGCTATAAAAATCAGTATTTTTGAGCCAATGAACAATACGAATGGTATATAACCTTTATAAACATACATGGACAAGGTGTATTTGACATGCATTAGGCAGTCCGTGCAGAAAACATCTACCACTTCTAAGAATTTATATAATGAAGATCTCAATCTTTCACCACAATGCAATAAAAATAGAAATTTACTTAAAATCATACATATATAATGTATTTTATATATATATATATACACACACACACACACAAAAAAAAATAGCCAAACCATTTTTAGATATATCACACCCATAAATGCTTGTATTTGAAAAAATACCATTAATAAAATAAAGATAAGGTCAAGAACTAGAAAAAGAGCTATGGAGTAAACAGAAAGTAGAAAAAAGGAAATGACGGAGAAAAAATTAAGGAATAGAAAACAAAGTTACAGTAGAGTGAATTAACAAAGCCGAAAACGATTAAAAATTATAACAAAATAAACCTTAGGTAAAATTAAAATAAGAGCAAAACTTAAAATATGTGAACAAAAGTATAAACACAAAAGAGAATGATAAAAATATAATGTTTGTGCCACTAAATATGAAAACATAGACATTATGAACAATTTCTTCGGAAACTACAACTTGACTAATCAGACTCAAGAAAAAAAAACTGGACAGGTTTATACCTTTTAATAATATAATTACTTCTCAAAAATCACCCAAAGAGCCACTAGACACAGATAGCTTTAGAATAAAGTTCTAAAAATGATCGAAGATAAAGTATTTTGAAATAGAAACTGTTTTTAAAAATGGACAAAAATATTTTATTCATTTTATGAAAGTGTAATCAGAGAATTATAATTGAAAAAAGATATTATGAAAAAGGGGGAATACAGGCCATTCTTACTCTCAAACATGGTTACAAATTTTATAAATTAAATATTAGCAAGCATATTTGGTAATCTTTTAAAAAGTTTTAATAAGGCTAAGTTGAGCTTATTCTAGGAGTGCAAGGATGGTTTTATATTAAAAATTTATTCCTGTAATCCACCAAATATCAAAATAAAGCAATTACTAAAATTGTTAAATACCCTAAAATCATCTTAACAGGTATGAAAAGGAACTTAATCATGTGAAAAGCACCCAATTGGAGAAGAGGGACAATACTGTTTTTAAGAAAACAATGAAACAGAAACACACCAAAAAGATATGACACAAAATCAATAATGCTTAATAATATGATTTCATGTCATATGCAGTGAAAGTTATAAAAGAACAAAGGAAACTAATGAATTGATAATCAAGAGGTAAGGGTTTAAGATAATCTCTGTTGGAAGTCAGATTTAGTAAATAAAATATAAAGGGAGATATGGGAAATTTGAATAAAAAATGCTATCTTAATTACTTACATACACATAAACAGAGGTGAAAACAGACAATATATATTCTTTCCAAAACCAATAAGCATTTATAAATGTTGAACAATTAGCAACCCGAAAAGTAGTTTTCTGGTTCTTAAAATATGATATCATATGGGCTACAATCAGTATCTGCAATTTTAAAATATCTGAAATGACTAATAAAAGAGAAATTTTAAATATAATCAAGGAGAAAAAAATCACAAATTGCATTATAAGGACAAAAGGTGAAAACTTTCTAGGCTATTACTCCATATTTGTGGCTTAGTATGGTAATTGCTTCTGATAACATATTCCTGTAGCATCTAACTCTCCTGGATCTCATCACTCCATTGATACCAGGTAACTCAATCCCAGTTCAGCACCTCTCATCACCAAATGTTCTATCAACTCTGACCACCACTGTGTGTTTCAAGGATGCTGGTATCTTCTTCACTAATGCTTTTCTTTTTTTTTTTTCTTTTTATGGAGATGGAGTTTGGTTCTGCTGCACAGGTTGGAGTGCAGTGATCTTGGCCCACTGCAACTTCTGCCTGCTTGGTTCAAGCGATTCTCCTGCCTCAGCCTCCTGAGTAGCTGGGATTACAGGGGCCCACCAGCATGCCCAGTTTTGTTTTGTTTTGTTTTGTTTTGTTTTGTTTTGTTTTGTATTTTTAGTAGAGACAGGGTTTCACCATGTTGGCCAGGCTTGTCTGGAACTCCTAATCTCACGTGATCCGCAGCCTCCCAAAGTGCTGGGATTATAGGCCTGAGCCACCACACTTGTCCATGAGTGCTTTTCTTAATGCCCTATTTAAAATACCTTCAGAAGCTTCTTGTGAATATGATTGGGGCTTGGCTAAGAAGAGTACACAAAACATATCCTCTTCAACATTTCCATCTCCCTGAATTTTTAGACTCCTCCTATGGCATATCAGGGAAATGAAAGCATTTTAACCACATATCTATAAATCAGCTTTGAATCCAGACTTGAACTTGCTAACTTAACAGACTTTTAATGCCACTTGTATTTGTTCAATCAAAAACATTCATTTTTAATTTTAAATGAATATATCCATAAATGTACATTTGACAGGATCAATTTTATTTCATTCTTTATGGTCTAACACCCTTAGCATCTACTTCCATCCACGGTCTCTAGATTACTCCGGATTCACATAGGTTAAGAAATGCTTCTTAAATTGCAGATTGACATCTATTTCTCATTAAGAAACCAGGGACCTTAAGAAGGTATAATGGGAGTGGGTGAAATTGCTTGTGAGACAACTGTTCCAGATGAAATATTTTATTATTATTTTATAATGAGTACCAAAGCTCTTAATGGTTGCAAAAATGAAGAAAAGAAGGTCTCCTTCTTTTGGCAAGGGGAATCCAAAGGTACTTTAGTTGTTGACCTTGTCCTTCCCTAGCAAATGTTCAATCCATACTTCTGAGTCTTAATACTTTCCCTCAGTGTCCTTGATTTAGCAAAAGACAAAGTACTCTGAATATTTGTCACTGCAACTATGTAGCTTTTTTCTCAGCTAGATGTGGAACTCCGCTTTTCAATTACAGGAGATAGAGACTCAGAGTTGCTATCAAGGCTAGTTGTTCATTCTCACATTTGGTTATATACAGATTTCAGTTTCTCTGTTTCCTTACCTCACATACCTAGGATCATGCGTGGAAGTGAGCAGTTTCCATCACCTTGAGTTAGCTCTTGTCTCCATAATGCCTCACTAACTGTCAAATATACCAAAGTTCCTAATGCCCTGCTCTCTTTGCATTCCAATCCATGCCATGGTCTAATGGTCATCTGAGCAAATGTGATGAACCTACATAAAAGAACTGTACTGTAACTTGGTGTGAGAAAGATCTATGTGCAGTGGTCAGCTTGACAGTAGAGTTTACTTTCAGTTGAGGAGACAATCAGCCAATACACACCAGGAAAGAGGGAAAGGGGGAAGGAATACCCTGAACTCACTAATCTTTTTCCCTCTGTTTTTGTTTGTTTGTTTTTTTTCCTGGTGCTCTTCATTGGTTAAACCCAACTGGAAACAAGAGAGGAAGAGAGTCTTTTGATATACATTCCCAACAGGTCAACCTTCTGAGGAAAGTAGAGAGTAGCTCTGGAAAGGCAAAAAGAAAATGTTTTGCATATTCTGTAAGAAGGACACAAATGTTCAAACTCCAAGTGATTGATTCACAAGTCATTGTTTATTCAGTGATATATTATTGTCAATATGGTCTTAATTTGGAGATTCTGGTATTACATTCATTTGAGAGCCAATTGGTCCATATACAATGATATCAAAATAATCTCAGGAAGTTAAAATCAAACATTTTTCAGAGTAATATGAACTATAACTTTAGGCAGTCCTATTACCCATGACTGCAGTGAAATATATTAGATTCCATATGAATGAGAGTCAAGGACAATTCTTATTATTTCTAAGCAGGGATATAACTTTTCCCTTCTCACATTTAGCATTTAAAGCATATGGGTCTCACTTCAACTAACAACGGAGAATTTATGCATTATAATTCATCTTTAAGAATTTCACTACTAATTGACTGAAATCTAAAAACTGCCAAGCGTTGGCTCAAGACTTGCAAAATTTGTAAGAGAAAGGAATTCAACAGATGTATTAACTATCTTTTCTTCTGTCTGTAAATTCCATCCCAGAACTAAGATACAGCACTATAAATTAAATAAATAGATCTATTGTCTCAGGTCATAAATATCCTTATTAAGCTATTATTTTAAAATATTATTTTCCTCTTTATACTATTATATTTTCACATTTATAGAATAATAAGTGCCTGAAACAGGTCAAAGATCTTTTTAAATGCATTTATTTAATCATCACGAAAATTACACATATATAATTTGAATAGCAGTTTCGCTATTCAAAAGCAAAACTGAATAGCATTTTTGTGTCTTTTAGAAAATTAAAGCTGAAGATATTGTCTGCAGTGTTGACAATTACAGCACAGACAAAACACATGGGGTAAAATTTATGCCTTAGTAAAATTCTATAAAAAACATTTTTTTTCTCAGGCGTGTGTGTGTGTGTGCGCGCACGAGTGCATGCAAGTGTGTATAAGTACTTCAGAATAGAAATGTTGTATAATCCATATCTTAACATTTTAAATACATATTTTTCACAGGTTTAGAATTTAACTGAGTGTACACTAAGCACAGCTCATGTACCTAACGGATGCTCTCTACTTTCTCTGCACAATTTACGTGATTTTTATTTTTTATATCTCTAATATATTTTTAATATATCTAAGCCATATTTTTGCAATAACTACCAACTTGCGGTAAGCTTTTTTTGATTCAGTTTGAAATATATAGCATATACATTCTTAATAAATAAGGTAAAATTAATCTCAGTAGCTTGCTAATATTCTCAGCAGGAAATCTGGCTGTAGTTATTAAAGACATGGAGTCATAGTTTTGCTTCCATCCACAGGAATATATCATTAAAAACAATTTCAGGCATATAAAAAAGAAAAAATCATCGTTTCACATAGGCATTGGATTACTATATTAAAAATACTTTTATAAATATTAATGAGGATCTCAAAGCATTTTACATATTTATCAACCCTTATTGACTTATTTTCCAAATACAAAGATAGCTACATGCATATAATAAGAGCAATGCTTTTTGATATAAATATATATGACGACATGGAAACACATCTTCCCCTTTTATGAGAACTTGCTGAAATGACAGATAAATCCATATAGATATTTATAACCAGTTATGAAGGAGGCTAAGGGATTACATCATTTTCGGAATACATTTTAGTCATGAAAGAGAAAAAATAACCAAGAGCAACAGGTTCTTTAGTTTTAATTTCTAGAAAAGCACCATTATCACATTGAAATTCTTATTCATGAAAGCAATGTTCTGTAGCCTGGACACTTGGGGACACCGTTAACCCACTGGCAGATGCTTCCCTGGCTCTTTAATGTGTCTGTTGAGTGGTGAAATCTGTTTTGCTGTATTTTTCCATTTTCCCAATCAGAGTTGCTCTCCACCTTTCCCCACCCTGCTTTATACCAGTGGTATTTGCTCTGTTTAGACTAAAGGAATGTCTGTGAGCCCCAGGAGATTAAAGGTATAACGGAGTTTAAAGTCAGGTACAGATCCTCCTGATTATCTCCTTGCATGGATATTTTAGTTGGGCTGCGCTCCTTAAAGTTAGTTGTAGCTTCTTTAAATGTGAGCCTCTCCACAAGACTTTCTCCTTGCACATTCTAATAACGATTTCACTTTTTCACATCGAGGAGTGGTAACTTCTCTGTGATCTCTGCCGTGGGTGTTGTACCATTCTTATGAATTGCCAGCATTCTGTCCATACTTAAATATGTATTTTCTCCGTTAAACTATCCTGATATGAATGTGCCATCCATTTCTTTTTGAAACTTTTATTAATATAAATGGCTTAGCAGTTTTGCCTTCTCTTGGTGCCTGGGCCTTATCCCTTAATCCACTGCTGTTGTTATACTGGTTGCATTTGCTTGCTTGTTTCATTCTGACACAGTGATTTCACCGGCACATCTTACTTTTGAAGTTTTAAACTTGGCAACCCGGTTTATATCACTCAGCCTTGGCTGTCATCAAATAACATCCTATAATGAAGCAGATGATTGGGTAAAGTGTTGCTATTTACTGTCCTTGGTCTGAGACAGGAATGCCTTAATGATCACTTCTCTTATGATGGGCTGCCTGTGATCAAAGCCACGCTGCTCAACACTGTACTCATCTCTTTTCTATCATGTAGACTGTTATAATCCGCATGCAGATGGGAAGGAAACAAGGAGCACTGGCATTATGTAAAGCTAATTCTTATTTCAAAAATATCGCAATGAGGTCATTATTTTAAGTATATTACCCTGATGCTTTCAGGATATTGTTATATCTATATCTACCTACCTACCTAGCTGTTTATGAGTTTATCTTTAAATCTCTCAACTTTTCAAGTTTTTCAACTCATAACCATCCTTGGTAAACATTTTGCCATGGTTTACACGATCTTTTACAATCTGACTCTATTTTATCTTCCCAAACTTACAGAATTGCAATCAAGGGCCTATATGTCAAAATTATATAATAATATTTCATTTTATATGGGTCTTGTAAGAAAAAAAATCATGATCTGTGCAAAATCTTCCATCAAGTCTCTCCTTGAGTGCTAAATGAGAAGAAGATTAAAAATAACACATAATGTTAAAATTCCTAATTTTATCTTCCAGATAATTAAGTGTCAATTTACTATCTAGTTTGGGAGTTGATTCACCGATTAATTCCTTACCTTTTCAAAAGGGTACAATTCTTCACCCCAGGTCTTTTCACTCTAGTTTAACATTTTCCTCTCTGTCTGGAAAATATCTTCTCCTATCCCCTGACAACATCAACTAGGTGCTTGAAAAGTGACTGAGCTTGTGACTCAAACCTAGCATCACTGATATGTTTTTCTCAAACCTAGAAACTCTGGTGTGTTTTTGATGAAACTAGAGCATTTCTTCAGTCTGAATTTGTTTCACATTGCTGCACACTTTGAATAGGATTTATCCCCTTACAACTGTGTCTTTGATCCTCACTCCCTGGGTAGGAAGATTATCAGGTGTAGTCCCTGTAATTTCTCTACTATATGGAACTAAGTTTCTGAAGAATTCTCTGTTTCCAGGTCTATGGCAGGGAATGTACAAGATAAGCCTGACATCTCATTGGACCTGAAATTATGGAAGTACTCAAAAACTAATGGGTACATGAAAAAAAAAAAAGGTGGGGAGGTCACAAATATTCAAATGCTCCCTGTTAGCTGAATTGGGGATAATCTGAGCATCAAAATATATAATGATAGTAGTGGATTATAACCAATTTAATAAACTAGAAATTCACCAGCTTATACTGATACACATAAATGAAGAACTGTAGCTTGTTCTTATAGTAACATGAAAAACACTATATGGGAATGAATGATGCTGTTAGGACAATAACCATTTAACATAGTAGTAACTGGTTAGGTGAGAAACATCAATGGGTAAAAAAACTAGTAATCGATGTTTGATAACATATGGTATATCTACATAGTGCTAAAGTGTCAACCCCCAAACAATTTGTAAATTAAAAAGTAACTTCACAATGGAAAAATCTAGAAGATACCACTTTTACAAAGTGATCAAAGTTAACATCACCTATGAGAAACATATAAACTATATTTATATACATACATATACATATATATTATACATAATTGTGTGTTTTACGTATTTTTTAATATTTTTGCTGCAAAGGGCATTATTTGGGAAAATATGAGTAAAATCTATAAACTAGTTTTTATCAATAATGAATTTCAAGTAAAAATATGTACATTTTCTTAGTAAATAAACAGTAAATTATTTAGAGGTAAAACAGCATGTCTTCAACTAACCCTCGAGTGGTTTACGGAAATAATAAAAATATGTGTAAATATGTAGTGATAGTGATAAAGCAAATGTGTTAAAATATTTACAACTGGAGAATCTGAACGTCAGATGGAAATTCTTTGTTATGATTTTGAACTTTTCTAAAATTATTTCAGAAAAGTAAAACAAAAGTAGTAAAAGTCATTGTATTCGTTTTCTAGGGATGCCATAACAAAATACCACAGAGTGTCTGGCTTATGCAATGGTAATATATTTTATCACATTTTTAAAGGCTGAAAGATCAATATCAAGGTGTTGGCAGTATTTAGTTATTTTGAAGCCACTTTCCTTTGGTGTAAATGGTCATTTTTTCTCCATTTCTTCATATGGCCTTTGTGGGAATTAGTGTTGTGATCTCTTCTTCTTGTAAGAACTCTAGTTATATTGAATGAGGTCTCACCCTAATTACCTCATTTTAATTTAATTACCTCTTTAAGGAACCTATCTTCAAATACAGTCACATTCTGAGGTACTAGATATTACAACTTCAAAATATGAATTTTGAGTACAAACCATTCAGATCATAACATATATAAGCCTTTAAATTAATTAACAATATTTCATGGCCAATTGATATGAAAATGTTTTTAAAAAAGTTTTAGAGTCAGGTGGTACTTGTGCAGGTCTGTTACATGGATATAATGCATAATGCTGAGGTTTGGGCTTCTAATGAATCCATCACTCAAATAGTAAAATAGTACCCAATAGGTAGCTTTTCAACTCTTTCTTCCCTACATCCTCTCTGAGTTTCCCAGTATACATTATTTCCATCTTTGTGTCTATGTTTACCCATTGTTTAGCTTCCACTTGTGAGAAGATGTGTTGATTTTCTATTATTTTGAGCCATGTTCCTTTGATGCCTAGTTGAGAGTTTTTATGAAAAAGCCATGTTGGATTTTATCAATGATTTTCTGCATTTATTAAAATAATCATATAGATTTTATTTTTAATTCTGTGTGACAAGTCACATTTATTGAGTTCCATATACTGAACCATCTTTGTACCGCTAGAACAAAACCCACATGATCATGATGAATTATGTATTTGATTCAAGTTTATAACTTGTTATTGATCTGGTAGGGATTTCAATTTCTTTCTGATTCAGTCTTGGGAGTTTGTAGGTTTCCAGGAATTTATCCATTTTCTTTACATTTTTCTGGTTTGTGTGCATTGCAATGTTTATAGTAGTCTTGGGATAACTTATATTTCACTGGTATCAGTTGTAGTGTCACCTTTATCTTTTATGATTGTGCTTATTTAAATCTACTCTTTCGTTTTATTGGTTGAACTAGCTAGCAGTCTATCAATTTTATCATTTCTAATATTGTTTGGATTTGTGTCCCTGACCAAATCTCATGTTGAATTAGAGGAGGGGCCTGGTGGGAAGTGACTGGATCATGGGGGTGGATTTCTTCCTTGCTGTTCTCATTAGAGTGAGTTCTCCTGAGATCCAATGGTATAAAAGTGTGTGGCACTCCCCCATTTTCTCTCTCTCTCCCCTTCCACCATATAAAGAAGGTCCTTGCTTCCTTTTTGCTTTCTGACATGACTAAGTTTCATGCTTCCTGTTAAGCCACAGAACTGTGAGTCAAATTAAACCTCTTTTCTTTATAAATTTTGTGGTCTCAGGTGGTTCTTTATAGCACTGTGAATACAGACTGATATAGAAAATTGGTACCAGAAGAGTGGGACACTGCTATAAAGGTACCTGAAAATGTGGAAGTGACATTGGAACTGGGTAATGGGTATAGATTGGAACAGTTTAGAGGGCTCAGAAAAAGACAGGAAGGTGTGGGAAAGTTGGGAACTTCCTAAAGGCTGTTAAATGATTTTGATCAAAATGCTGATAGTGACATGAAGTCTAGGTGAGGTAGTCTCAGATGGAAATGAGAAAATTATTGGGAACTGCAGTAAAGGTCACTCTTACTATCCTTTAGCAAAGAGACTGATAACATTTTTCCCCTGCCCTAGAGATCTTTGGACCTTTGAACTTGAGAGAGATGATTCAGGATATCTGGAGGATAATTTGCAACCTGATCATTTGGTAGAAGAGAAAAACCCATTTTCTG
The DNA here is from genome assembly GCF_003255815.1 of Theropithecus gelada. Taxonomy (NCBI): domain Eukaryota; kingdom Metazoa; phylum Chordata; class Mammalia; order Primates; family Cercopithecidae; genus Theropithecus; species Theropithecus gelada. Next base: position 67,479,820 of record NC_037671.1, on the reverse strand, counting down.
GGGAAGAATTCAAGTCAGCTACAGAAATTTGCATAAGTAAAGAGCTAAATGTTTATAGCCAAGACAATGGGAAGAATGCTTCCAGGGAATTTCAGAGATCTCCACAACAGCCCCTTCAATTATAGGCCCTGAGGCCTAGGAGGAAAATTGCTTTAGTGGGCCAGGCCCAGGGGCAAGCTGCTCTGTGCAGACTCAGGACAGGATACCCTGAGTCCCAGCTACTCCAGTTCCAGTCATGGCTAAAATGGGCCAAGGTATAGTTTCGACTGTTACTTCAGAGGGTGCAAGCCCCAAGCCTTGGTGGCTTCCACATGGTGTTGGGCCTGCAGGTACACAGAAAGTAAGAGTTGAGGTTTGGGAGCGTCCACCTAGATTTCAGAGGATGTATGGACATGCCAAGATGTCCAGGCAGAAGTCTGCTGCAGGGGCAGAGCCTCATGGAGAACCTCTACTAGGGCAGTGAAGAGGGGGAAATGTGGGATTAGAGCTCCCAAATAAAGTCCCCACTGGGGCACCGCCTAGTAGAGCTTTGAATAGAGGGCCACCATCCTCCAGACCCCAGAATGGTAGATCCACCAACAGCTTGCACTATGCACCTGGCTGGCTTTGAGCTGCAGGCACTCAATGCCAGCCCATGAAAGTAGCCACAGGGACTGTAACTTGCAGAGCTACAGGATTGGAGCAAACCCAAGGTCATGGAAGCCTACCCCTTGCATCAGAGTATGCTGGATATAAGACATGGAGTCAAAGGAGATTAATTTGGAGCTTAAGATTTAATGACTGCCTGCCTAGGACTTGCATCGGTCCTATCCCCTTCATTTTGGCTAATTTCTCCCATTTAGAATGGTAGCATTTACAAAATGCCTCTACCCCCACTGTATCTTGAAAGTAGATGACTTGTTTTTTACTTTATAGAATCATAGGTAGAAGGGACTTTGTCTTAGATGAGACTTTGGACTGTGTACTTTTGAGTTAATGCTGAAATGAGTTAAGACTGTGGGACTGTTGAAAAGGGATCATTGTATTTTGCAATGTGAGAAGAACATATGCACTCAATACTAGAGCACCCGGATTTATAAAACAAATGCTACTAGACCTAAGGAAACAAATAGACAGTGATACAATAATAGTGGGGAACTTCAACAACCCTTTGACATGACTAGACAGATCTTGGAGGTAAAAAACCAACAAAGAAACTCTGCACTTAAATTGGTCTCAGCTAAATGGTCCTAATAGACATCTCTCTCTCTCTCTCTCTCTCTCTGTGTGTGTGTATGTATATATATATATTGCACCATGTGTATGTATATATATACACACACACGTATATATAAAGTGTTTCTGCTGAGAGATCTGCTGTTAGCCTGATGAGATTATCTTTGCAATTTGGCCTTTTTCTCTAGCTGCCTTTAAGATTATTTTTTGTTGTTAACATTGATCTTGGGTATTCTAATGACTGTATGCCTTGATGATGGTCACTTTCTGTTATCTTGCAGGTGTCTTCTGAATTCTTCTCTGGATGTCTACTTATCTAGCAAAATTAGAAAAAAAATTCCTGAATTACTCCATCAAATATATTTTCCAAGTTCCTTACTTTTTGTTTTTGTCTCTCAGAAATGCCTGTAAGTTTTAGGTTTGATTGCTTCATATAATCCCATATTTGTCAAAGTCTTTCATCTTTAAAATCTTTATTTTTTTGTGACTAGGTTAATTAAAAAGACTGGCCTTGGAGCTCTGAAACTGTCTCCTCTGCTTGGTCCAGACTACTGTTAAGACTTTCACATGAGATTTAAATTATTTCAGTGAATTTGTTATTTTATGTATATATAAAATATTACATATATTATATATATTTTATATATTGCATATATTTTTACATATATATATAGTGTGTGTGTGTGTATATGTGTGTGTGTTTTGGTTTTCAACTTTCTCTTGGATTTCATTGAGCTTCCTTATAATTCATATTTTGAATACTTTATACTTTCATAATTTGATACATTGCTTGAGAACTAGTGTGATCCTTTGGGGGTGTCAGGACATTCTGTTTCTTCACAATGCTGGAATTATTGTTCTGGTTCCTTCTCATCTGTAGAAGCTCTTGTTACTTTTTAATTTACTTTCATTTAGGTTAGGTTTTTATCTCCCTTGAGCATAATACTGTTACATATATTGGGTAGGATTCTTTAGATTTGCTTCTTTGTGCTTTTAGGGGGCCAAGGATTTATATGGCTTCCCTGGTTATAGATAGCTTTAGTGCAGTGGTTTTTTCAAATGATAGTTGTTTGTGACTTGTAGTAGTGGTGTGCTGTGCTTGTGGTCAGGCTCACTGTCTCCTGCAGGGCTGGGAAGGTGAAGGTGTTGATAGGCTTCTCTTATTCCCCAGCACTGTGCACTTCTGTTAGGAGAAGTATTGGGTTATGAAGTTCAACATGCAGTCCAGTAGGTAGTGTTTGCAGGTAAAGGCCAACTGAATGCCATACACTGACGTCAGCAAAAGTTGTGGGCCATGCAGGTAGACCTCTTGACCAGTAGGTGGCACTTGCAGGTGAGAGCAGTGGTATTAATGTCAATGGGATTTTTTACTTTGCCTTTGTTTTTCAGGGGAAGTATTGGTGATGACAGGGAGATGAGGCTCCTGGGGTGGTACCATCCTGTGCTCTGTTACCATGCAGACTAGAGGGGGCAAAGCTGGGCAGGGCTGGGTCTGGTGAGCTAGCAACCAGATTCTTCAAAGTGGGCACAAGAACTGACCTTGGCAGAGGTTCTAAGGGCCATTCTCTGGCTGCTGGGATAACCCTCAAGAGAGGGATGGAGGCACCACTCCTGTGTCACAGAGCTCACTTAGGGGAAGACCAAGACCTGGGGTTTTCAGCCCATTAGGCAGTTGTGGGACCTATGCAGCTCACAAACACCCAACCAAGAGAGTCTCCCTCCAGAGTCCAGCCCTGGCAACAGGCCCAATCAGTTAGGCTCATCCCATGCCATCTGTACCCAGATTGTGCCACTTCAGGCATTCCAGACCACAGGAGTCAGTAGGGGGAAAACTGACTATCAGGTTATATTGTTCCTGATTCAATCACATGAAAGGAGGCATATCCAGCTCCTGTAGCACCATACTAAGCAGTGCTACACTCTTGTCTCTGTTCTGAAAGTGAGGGCTACCCTCCCACTTGATATCAGGCCAGATATTTGATCTTCATACTGAGCAGTGTGTTCGAATCCCAGGAAATTAGGTCCAGGCCAGGTGATTTGTCCTCTGGCCCTTCAGCGACAAGTGGTAATGTGATGGGGGTGAACTGCTCCTAGGTTACCAATGAAACACTCATATGGGGCAACGGAGGCTATCCTGTTGGCTCCACCCTGTGGGAACAGCCAGAAAGGCAGTCTTGGGAGGGACCAACAGGCAAGGGGGTACATTGTTTGGAAGCACTTTGGTCCCACAGCAATGAACATGCCTGAGCCTCTCTCTCTCCTGCCAGGTAAAAGCAGAAACTGCAGCTGTTCATTGCAGGATGGAGAGTCTTGTGGTTTGGGCACTTACAAAGGGTTCCATTTTTCTGCAGCTGCCCAGCACAGCAAGCCTTCTGGGCTCCATGTGGGTTCAAGCAATGCAACTGTATTCTCTAGGCAGCTTCCTTGCCAGTCCAAAGGCTTTTGTGGGGTGTTGGGGAGGGTCTGTGAGAGCTTCTGTAGCTAGGATCTCAGAGGCCTGTGGCAAGAATGTGGTGCCCTAGGGTTCGTCCACGCATCCCTTTTTTGGGTCTTTTCTGGGTTCAGGGCCCAGATCTGGAGTCCATCATCCCTGAGTAGACTACTCTGCATGTTCATCTTCAACCAAGGTGTTTTCCCTTGCCTATCAAATTTTTGTGTTTTCTCTTAAATGACTGCTCAAATTGTAAAGGTTTACTTGAATTTTGGTTCCTCTCTGTGGAAGAGGCACATCCCAGCTAGATCTAGCCTCAACCTCAAAAATTTTTTTTCCATAATCAATTTCTTATGTAATTTAAAAAATCTATACTATAAATAACATTTATTTTATCATTTGCATTATTTATTTTTATATTGGGTTTATTTACATTATTTGAATAAAACTACTGAAACTTTTATCAGTATGTTATTACACACACATATATTCCTTTTATTTTGCTTAAAAAATAACTTATTTTTTCTTTTGGTGATGACATTTAAGCATTTAAAATCCAAGTTCAGGAGTTTTGGAGACTTGGATTGTAGGAGGTGGAGAAAAAAAGTGTATAATTTATATTTTTTCATAATCATGTTAAATATAGAGACCATTACAAGTATCTTTACGGAATAATGATTAATTCTGAAGTCTGGAAATGGAATGCATAGTTTTTCTACTTGACATAAACACTGAAATTTCCTTTGGTAATAAGTATTCATCTTAATACTTATAAAAGTATTTTTTCTCAAATTCCAGTGCCATTTACCAAGTGTAAGCTCTCCTGCCTGAATTTTGGCAGTGTTATTCTAAAAGGTTTAGTATTCTTATCATGAAAGTTACCCATTTCCAAATATAATGAAGTCACCCATCTGCTAAATACTTTTTCATGTTTTATAAGAGTCTAGAAATACTTGCTTTATAAGGTCCCTGCATGATTATGTGCCTACTTACCTTTTAAAATTGTCTTTTAGCAGTTTTCCCCCACCACAGTGTAGTACACCAAATGATAACACATGCTGTGCCCCATCATCTCTTTCTCTCTGACACGCACACACACACACACACACACTCATTCACTCCTGCATTGATAGTTCTGGTGTATTTTTTTTTTATCTTAGCTTATACATCCATGGAAACTTTCCTAGACCTCTGACATCTGGTCAGTAACTCTCATTTGTGACCTCATAGAACTTTATCATTTTTATTTTTGGATTGAGTAAATTGAACAATCACTCACATACCATACAATTAGCTATTTTAAAATGTACAATTCAGTGATATTCAGTATATTCACTTTAGTATATTCATTTTTATATATTGTCCAATGTTGCATAACCACTACTATTTAATTCTAGTACATTTTTATCACCTAAAAAAATAATTAGCACTCATGCCTAATTCTTTCCTTCTCTTAGCCCTTGGCAACCACTATCTACTTTTGTCCCTCTTGCCTATTTTGGACATGTTATATAAATGAAGCCATGCAATACATGATCTTTTGTGTCTGTCTTCTTTCACTTACTATAATGTTTTAAGAGTAATCCATGTTGTAACATATAATAGCACTATATTCCTTTTCATGGGAAAATAATATGCTACTCTATTGTTACATATTCTACGTATTACGTAGTCCATTTTGTTCATTCATCAGTTGAAAGACATTTGGATTGTTTTCACTTTTTGACTATTAGTAATAATTCTACAATCAATATTCATGTACAAGGTTTTGTGCAGACACATGTTTTCAGCTTTCTTATGTATATACCTAGAACTATAATTGCTGGAGTGTGTACTGACTCTATATTTAACTTGAGAAACTTTCATTGTTTTTCAAAACTGCTGAATCCTTTTACCATCTACCAGCAACATATTAGGCTTTTAATTTCTCTGCATCCTTACCAATACTTGTGATCATCCCCATTTTTGATAATAGCTATCCCTCTTGGGTATGAAGTGGTATCTCATTTTAGTTCTAATTTGCATTTCCCAAATTATGAATTATATTGATTTTAATGTGCTTATTTGTATTTGTACATATTCTTTGAAGAAACATGTATTCAAATACTTTATACATTTTTAATTGAATTGCTTGTCTTTATATTGGTCAGTGTTAAGAGTTTTTAACATATTCTGTATAATAGGCCCATATTAGATGATATACAAATACTTTCTCCAATTCTGTAGGTTGTCCCTTCATTTTCCTGATAATTTTCTCTGAAGCATGACATTTTCAATTTTGATGATGCTCAATTTATCTATTCTTTTGTTGGTGTTGCTTTTGGTGCCCCATCTAAGAAACCATTGCCTGATTCAAGATCATAAACATTATATAGCTATGTTTTCTCCTGAGAGTTTTATATAGTTTATGACTCATGCTTAGATATTTGACCCATTTTGAATTAATTTTTGCATATAGTATGAAGGAAAGGTATACCTTTATTCTGTTGCATGAATATATCCAGTTGTCCTAGCACCATTTGTTGAAAATGATTTTTTCCCATTAAATTGTCTCAGCATTCTTGTTGAAAATGGTGTCATGCATCCCTCTTTCATATCCTTCATAGTCACTGCATTAATGTTCTTGAGCTAACATAATATTTTGGACAGGGTTGAGTAAACAATAGAAATATCTTTTTCTCACATTTCTGGAGGCTAGAATTCTTAGATCAAGGTCTGGCAGGGTTGATTTCTGGTTAGGGTTCTCTTACTGGCTTGCAGACAGCTGCTTTCTTGATGTGTCCTCTCATGATGGAGAGAGAGCACAGGAGGTCTATGGTGTCTCGGTTTATAAGGACACTAATCCTATTGGATCAGGGCCCCACCCTTCTAAATTATTGAACTTTAAGTACCTCCATTAACAGCCTTGTCTCAAAATATAGTCCCATTGAAAGTTGGAACTTATACATATGAATTTTGAGGAAACACATTCAGTTCATAACACTCACTTATTTTTGTCTACATGTTCTGCTAAATTGCAAATTTCTTGTTTCACTCTCTGCCGTGTTCCAGCATGCAATACAGTGCCATGCATATAGTAGGCACTAAGTAAATATTTCTTGAAACAATGAATGAATGACTGTAATCCAAAATTACAGTAGATAAAAGTGATGAATTAAATATATTTAATTTAAACATTTGTGGTATGTTTTGATAATTTCATTCTTCATGCCAATACCTTACCTAATTTTGTCACTTATTGGTGATCATAGAAGAAAAGCAGTAAAGAGAATGTTACAATGCTTTATCATTCATTTAGCTTCATTTACAAACACTATTTTAGTTTTAAGATTATTTATATGGAGAATTTTTAACTTTATTGAATCTCTGAGCCTGTGGGCACTTGCAAAAATTATTTAGGTTTCGAATGTAGGGCAGAGCTAAAAAAAATCCTTGAGATATTTTGACAAGGTAATTTCTTAAATAAGCAAATATTTTCTATTAATTTATATTTGGGGTTAATATTGTATATTTAATATCATGTACTGTATACACTGGCATTGACCAAAATATATTTCATAATTAACATCTCTTTTTATGTCAAATTACTATTCCTTTATGTGCCCTTTTGATCAGAGCTAGAGTGACCAATTATAACCGGAATCAGAAATGAATAGGGAATGTGGGCTAAAATTATTATGTCACTTTTAAGTATGGTTGCTATTATTTGCATTTTAATAAAATGTGTATCTAAAATATATATTCAAGTCATTAATTCATGTTTTCGAAGATCTAACATACATTTGTTGAATACCTATTTTTGCCAGGCACTGGAGACATGAATTGAAGATAAAGTTCCCACTCTCTAGGAGCCCACAGTCTAAACTGAGACACACAAAAATATAAGTAGACACAAAATCATATGGTGAGTTATATGTCTCAATTGTGTAGTTACTATGAGAAGATTACTATGTAAATAGTTATATATACTTACTATATTTGCATGAAGGAGATGGGGAAAGTTTTTAAGGTAGGTGAATAAAAATTACGCTAACCGAGGAGATGTGGTTTTCTCAATCAGGAGAGGATCTGTAGATATAACATGGAATATCAAGCACAAAAGTTGCCAGTAATTTAGCCTAGAAACATCACTAGATATATAAGGGGAAAGGATAACTAGCAAGATCTGTAAAGTATTGGTCATGAAAGAGGTAGGGTTTAACCTTTCTGTGTGTATGATAGTCAAAGCCCTAGAGGATTTTAAATAGAAAAATAGCACCAGCATTTTATTTTAGAGCAATCATTAGGCAATGAAGAATCATGAGAGAATTTCCCAGTTATGATGGTTTGGGAGACTACAATTAGGGCTATGCAATCACTTTCCCAGGTCCCCGGCACTTTTGCCTTCATGAGCCACTTCCTCTAGGAAAAGTAATTCTTGTTGGGATCATTGGTGGCCCAGGAGCATATACACTGCTGGGAATTTTTTAGAATCTCAGGTTTTACTCCATACCTACTGAATCAGAATCTGCATTGAACAAGATCCCCAGATACTTTATAAACACATTAAAGTTTGAGAAGCTCTGACTCAGATACCACTTAATTAGTGTTAGATAAGCAGATGAACTTTTTTTCCCTGAGAAAGATGGTGATAAAATAGGGTACATAGAGATAATAGATTGTAGTTGGTTAAATCAGAGAGGCAGATACTGATTTAAACTTTTTTTCTGAGAGCAAAAGGCAAGCTTTCCTATTAATAGAGAAAAAAGACATTGGGGCTAGTGCAGTGTTATGGTCTGATGTTTGTCCTCAAAATTCGTATGTTGAAACCTAATCACGAATGTGATGGTATTAGGAGGTGTGCCTCTGGAAAGTAATTAGGTCATGAGGGCAGATCCCTCATGAATGGAATTAGTACCCTTGTAAAAGAGGCCCCAGAAAACTGTCTTGCTGCTTCCACCAGGTAAGGATACAGTGAGAAGATAACATCTATGAAAGGGCCCTCACCGGACACCAAATCTGCTTGCACCTTGATCTTGAATTTCCATGCCTCCAGTAATATAAAAAAAAAAATTCTGTTGTTTATAAACTACCCAATCTATGGCATTGCTTTATAGCATCCCAACCAGAATAAGACCAACAGGCTAAGAATATTGAGAAATATTATTTTCTTAGAAATAGCTGAGGAGAACAAGAGAAATAGCTGGGCAGAGATTCAGTCTGCTGCTAAGTGTTCGTGTAGTGGGGTGGAAAGAGGGTGGTTGACATCTAAGATACTTTAGTACTAGACTTCATATAATTTTTTTCTAGCAGCTCTGAGCATGTGTAGAAAGTAGTGAATTCAGAAATTTATAGCAATTTAAGATTAGAAAGAAGATAAGTTGCCAAAGATGTTGAGAGTGCTGACTAGAGAGTTAGAAAGTACTTTTAATAATGTATTTTTAATTGGGTGTGTAACACTGCTGTACTGGAACACCAATGAAGTGGAAAGGATTAATAAGCTCTGAGAAAAGGTATTCAAGAAAATGTAGCGATTAATGAGACTGAAGAACACATTTAGTGGCAGTCCAGCATAAAATATATAGGGATTAACAATCATAATCAGAAAGTGGCATGTTGGAGGTTAAATCCTTTGACGTGTGGCGGATCTAGGATTTGACACTGTCTGCAGAGTGAATCACTAAGTAAATGTCAGAGTGTGGGAGGAAAAGAGATCAAATAATTTATTTGTAAGGTGTTGAGTGATCATGCACTGAAACCCTGAAGCACCCTTTCCTTTTCCATCAAAGCTCCCAGACTGCTATGCCAGTAGAAGGGAGAAATGGGAGCCCACTGTTATGCCCCTCTGAGGAATACAATGGTTACAAAATGGTAAAAGGAGGTAAAGTGGCAAGGCGTAAACTTAAAAGATGGTGGTGGGAATATCAGCCCTTGCAGATGGGAAACTAAAGGTCTAAAAGGGCTTTTTTTAAAAAAAAAAAGTATATTTTATGTCAAAAAATTCAAATATGTGGAGAATGAAAGGGCAGCCTTCCATACAGAGAGCTGCAGGAGGGATAGTTTTTATTTCAACTACTAGATTTGAAAAACAATTAAAAAATAAACTAAGAATAAGGTAAAGATACAGAAGAAAAGACTGGAAGGGAGATAATGCAGAGACAACATGGAAGTACTCACGTGTTTGACAAACTCTTCTCTAGGTGGAGTAAGGGAGAGAAAATTATTCCTTTAGGACATTCACCTGAGCGTGGAATCAACAGCTGGCCCTGTTTAGTTTACAGAACTCTCAAGCAAGAAGAGAAAAGTAGAAGACACTTTTAAGGCCTTGAAGTCCAACCCCTGCCTCCCACTCACAAGTTTCCTTAGAGCGTGTGGAGGTGGTGGGGTATGAGAAGAAGACACATCCTTCCCTGATGGCGGTGATTCTGGGATTGAGGAGCGGAACAATTGATTCTGGCCAGATATTTGACAGCCGTCTACCATCCACTCCCAAAGCAAGTGAGCAATTCATAATGGTGCTTGGACTATTGTGTCTTGATTTTGATACTCTTACCTTCTTTAGATCACATTTGTGTATAATATCTGTGAATGTCTGGTTCTCCTACTGGACTGAAACTTACCTATACTTACTTATTGAGTTAGGGTCTTATTCTTTTGCCTAGGCTGGAGTTCAGTGGCATAATCAGTGTTCACTGCAGCCTCAACTTCCTCAGTGCAGGTGATTCTCCCACTGAGGCCTCCCAGGTAGCTAGAACTACAGGCACACGTCACCACACCTGGCTAGCTTTCTGGGTTATTTTTGAAGAGCCAAGGTTTTATCATGTTGCCTGGACTAGTCTCAAACTCCTAGGCTGAAGTGACCCACCCTCCTCGGCCTCCCAAAGTGCTGGGATACATGAGCCACTGTGCCTGGCTCTGAAGCTTTTTCTTTTCTTTTCTTTTCTTTTCTTTTCTTTTTTTTTTTGAGAGAAGTCTCACTCTTATCCCCCAGGTTTGAGTGCAATGGCTCCATCTCAGCTCACTGCAACCTCTGCCTCCCGGGTTCAAACGATTCTCCTGCCTGTGCCTCCGAAGTAGCTGGGATTAAGTCGCCTGTCACCATGCCAGATAATTTTTTGTATATTTTAGTAGAGACGGGGTTTCCACCATGTTGGCCAGGCTGGTCTCAAACTCCTGACCTCAGGTCATCTACCCACCTCGGCCTCCCAAAGTTCTGGGATTACAGGCATGAGCCACTGCACCCAGCCGAAACTTTCTTTATACACAGTTATCATAAAGTAGTCATCCCTGCATTCTCTTTCCCAGCACTCAGCAAAGTACTCTGTGTAATATTCAATAATGTTTGTTTTCTAAATCAGTAAATCCCAATGGTTCTCTGATGCAGGAACCTACGGTCTCAGGGAACAAAATAGCACTCTTTGAGTAATGACTTTGCATTCTTTCAGCAAGTACGGTGTAACCATATGCCTAAGAAGCCTGTCTACAGGCTTGATTAAAAGACAAAACAAAACAAAAAAAGTTGAAAATCACAATCCTTTGATTTAATTTTCAAATACCTAGGTTATCTCTTTGGGTTAAATGTAGATAATTCATCCATTAAAAAGTGGGAGTTTATGATATATTGTCCCTCACTATTCAAGGACCACTTCAAAGTTCCCTGACCACTATTCTGTTACGGAAAATTAAATGAAACCCTTTTTACCCATTAGCAAAGGAATGCATATTATGTGCAAAGAGCATTATCTCTGGACTATTTTTAGTATAGATTTTGAACTATGATATCTCATGACTATGCTTACTTATATTTATATTAGCCTTGCTTTTTCTGTAACATGCAGTTTTGTAAAAATGTTTCTCAGAGTTCCATTTCTATTTGTCAGGAATGCATTTCATTGCAAATAACAGAAAACCAACATGTGTAGATTTATTTTTCTCACTTAATAAGAAATCCGTCAGTAACAAACCAGAGCTAGTATCACTTAATAAGAAATCCGTCAGTAACAAACCAGAGCTAGTATACGAGCTTCATATGAAGCTATCAGAAACCAGAGGGTTTTTAATATTTTGGTGTGTCATTTCTAGCATATGGCTTTCCACCCCCAGCCCAAGTTGCAAGATGATTGCTGTACTTATTTATATGCTCCTAGCAAGGAAAAAAAAAGGGCAAAAGAGGCAGGCCTAACAAACCTCCTTAAGAAGGCTTTCTGGCCAGGTGTGGTGGTGGTTCACACCCTGTAATCCCAGCACTTTGGGAGGCCAAGTTAGGCAGATCACTTGAGATCAGGAATTCGAGACCAGCCTGGCCAACATGGTGAAACTCCATCTCTACTAAAAATACAAAAATTAGCCAGGTGTGGTGGTGGTCACCTGTAATCCCAGCCACTTGGGAGGCTGAGTCAGAAGAATCACTAGAACCCAGAAAGTGCAGGTTGCAGTGAGCTGAGATTGCACCTTTGCACTCTAGCCTGAGCAACAAGAGTGAAACTACGTCTCAAAAAAAAAAAAAAAAGAAAAGAAAAAAAAAATCAGCCAGGCATGGTGGCACATTCCTGTAATTCCAGCTGCTCAGGAAGCTGAGCAGGTGAATCATTTGAACCTGGGAGATAGAGGTTCCCGTGAGCTGAGATTGCACCACCACACTCCAGCCTGGGCAACAGGGCAAGACTCCATCTCAAAAAACAAACAAGCAAATAGATTTCCTTCCTGGAAGCTCTACCCAGAGATTCCCACTGTACTGGCTGGAACTGGGCCATGTGGCCACTTCTAGACAAATTTTACTAGAGAGTGGCCTAAGAAAAGGAATTATGAAAAGGGTTTAGTTAATATAACCACAGCATTAATTACACACCTTTTGCCTTTTATCTTTGATCTCTATGTCTGTGTAACACTTTCTTGGATACATATGGTCTGGGACTCAAATACCATTATTCATATTCTTTATTCAGATTTATCGATATATTTTTGAGGATATTTTAACAGTTATTTCAATAATAACATATTTATTAGCCATTTACTCAGTGCTAGAGAAATGTTTTGCATAATAACATTATTTAATCTTAATTCTATAGGGTATCAATGATGAATTATGTCTTAGGTTGAACATGTTACCAGAAGTTTAATAAGTTTCTATCTGTTTTTTTTTTTTGGTTAAGCATATATTAAACCTATATTGCTCCTTTCTTCTTTTTTTCTCTTTCTATTTTGGTCAATCTTTTCTTTGTGAAAGAGCTCACTGGTGGGGAAGAAGAGAATACTATAGCATAGTATTTCTCAAAGTGTGTTTCAAGTGTTGTTAAACATGATACAGATTAAAAATAATCAAATAATTTTAAAAATATGCTATATAAAACTAAGTTTAAAATATTTAGGTAACAGGCTGGGCACGGTGGCTCAAGCCTGTAATCCCAGCACTTTGGGAGGCCAAGACGGGCGGATCACAAGGTCAGGAGATCGAGACCATCCTGGCTAACACGGTGAAACCCCGTCTCTACTAAAAATACAAAAAAAACTAGCCGGGTGAGGTGGCGGGCGCCTGTAGTCCCAGCTGCTCGGGAGGCTGAGGCAGGAGAATGGCGTAACCCGGGAGGCGGAGCTTGCAGTGAGCTGAGATCCGGCCACTGCACTCCAGCCTGGGCCACAGAGCAAGACTCCGTCTCAAAAAAAAAAAAAAAAAAAAAAAAAAAAATATTTAGGTAACAAAGTAAGACCCTGTTTTTTTTAAAAAAACTATTTATATGATTATTATTTGCTTTCCCAGCTGAAGAACAAGATTTCTGAGAGTGGTGGCTGAGTCACTGTTGCTTCTGCTTATAAACCCAGGGTCAAGTATAACATTCTGTACAAGGTACACCATAAGTAATTATCTTCAGTTGAATCCTAGATCTCCTGATATGCTAATGTACTGAGTGAAAATCTGAGAATGAAAATGCAGTGTTTAAGCCTCTGCACCAAAATAAGTACTGTATAATTTTAAAGATATATTATAGTTTTGAAATCTGTAATACAAAAAATATACAAAATTAAAAATAAATGCAGTGGAAAGAAATTTTGCCAAACTAACCTGTTTTCAAGGTACTTAGCAATTTTACTTAAAGGCAAACACTGTTGTCAATTTATTAAATAACTTTCCAGAAAAAGTCTCTGTGTGTGTTTGTGTACACAGACATATGAAATTTTACTATTTTTTTTTGGAGGCTTACTATGTTCTTGCCCTGTAATTTGATCTTTTCACTAAACAACGTATATTGTACTCTATATCAACATACATGGAGTTACTTTATTCTTCTTTTAGCACCAGCCTAGTATTTCTTTGTAGGACCCCAACATTATATAGAAAATCCCTATTTACATTGCTTTCTTTACATATGTGTACATCATGTCACACATGTAAGAGTTTTGTAGGATAAATCTCAAGATGTGGATTTGTTGAGTCAAAATTCATGAATTATAAAATTTAGTAGATTGCCAAATTGCTCTCCATAAAGGTTATATTACTTTATACTCCCATCGGTAATGAATAAATATATGTTTCCCCTCAGCCTAGAAAATACTGCATATAATCAGTTTGTCATCCATTTCATACAGGTCTCATAAATTATAGTTGAGCAAAGTGGTCTTTTATGACTTTTAAATTTATTCTGATGGTATCTGTAGCAGTATATCTTGGTTTGGATATTGTGCTTTTTTCTATTTTGCATGGAAAGTCAACCTTTTGTCCTTCCTTTCTTCCTTTCTCTCTTTAATTTCATAGTTTGGTAATTTCTTATATTTTCTTGATTAACTCCTTCCATTTTGTCAATTTGTGTGTACATGTGGGGTGTGTGTATGTGTGTGTGTTTGTGTGAGAGAGAAAGAGCAAGATGCGAGTGCGAGAGAGTCCTCTGTGTGTTTCTTGATTTAAATATACTATATAAATTCATCACCATAAATAATCAGGGCATTTTAGAAATGAGGAAAAGACAGAGGTTCACAGAGATTTAACACTTTCCTGAAGGGCACACAGCTAGATAGGATAAAACCTAAAACTGTTTGATTTTAAATCTAAACTCTCCTCATTACACCAGGAACTTTCTGATTAAAATCACAGTGTCAACACAATTTAATCAATATTTTGCATTATATTTCAAAATACTGTATTTAAAAGAAAAAATTATGCATATTTGTTCACATATAGAACAGAACAGAAATATTCTCAAATATAAATAGTCTATAACTTCATTTAAAAATATATCATGATTTAGTTTGTTGAAATACATATTTAAATATTTTCAGGAATAATAAAGACCTGGCATCTTTAAAAACAGTAAAACTGGAAGTAGGTATTTAAAAGTGACTTAAAATCCCTTGTGTGTTAACTACACATCAGATAAATTTCTTAAACAATTTACTTAAAATATTCATTCCTACACAATTTTATGTGGCATGAAATATAATTTCTACTTTGTAGTTGAGAATCAAAGGCTTAAACATTTAAGTTGAAGTCTTATATACAAGTCTTATGAAAGCAGAAGCTGGTATTTCAACCCAGGTCTGATATAAAAGTCCTGAATCTTAATTGCAAAGTTGTAATGTTGTCAAACTTTGTTGAATAAAATAAATTATTTCAGTGGAAATATTTTGATTAATCAAGGGGAGGGGGAGGTTGAGAAGGACATGAGGATTAATATAAATGACGTTTTTCAGAGTATGATTTGACTGACAAAGTGAGTTCATTAGAGTTAGATGAGTCTCAGGGTATCTGAGATTTCTTAACATAAACAGCAAGAATGAATAACTATGAGAGAAATGGAGTAATGCTGAGTTAAAAAAAAGATAACTTTTTACCAGCAAGGAAAAGTACTTCTTTCAGTTCCCTCAAGATCATCAGGAGAGAACTAAGTAAGCTCCAGATAGATTGGAATTTAAAGGTAATTGTCATTTATTGATCGGAAATAGGTATTAGGTAAATTTTAGTATTAAATGCAAACTTCTGAAATATTATCTTAAACTGTAATTAATTCTGAAGAGTGGTACATCCCTGAAAATAGAGAATGCTTAATAGTCTTAATAAGAACATTAAAGGTAAATGTAAACAGTAACAATTACTGTTGAAAATTCTTAGTAGATAAATCATAGGTATCTGCATTAAAATCATATTTGACATTATATTCCTTTGTTAAGCTTAGCAAGGATTATGTTAAAATTTAATTTATGTTTTTTAATATGTGAAGAAAGTTCACATATAAAATTCTACTTTTTATTAGGAGTACATAACTGAGACACCTCTTTTTTGTCTAATGGAAATGTACATTCTTTTATCTTTACTGGTCATTAAAGGCAATAAGACATGGTAGAAAGAGTTTTGGATATAGAACAATATATGGCTGCATTTGAATCCTGGATTATGCAGTTATGGAGAAATATATTAGCATCTCAGTTTCAGTTCCCTTATCAGGAAAAGGGAAAAGCATAACAACAAAATCTTAGATTTGTGATGAGAATTTCAAATAAGTTGGAAAAGTGCCTAGCAAATGATAGGTACTCAATTATTATAAGCCTAGAGCTAGCTAATAGGACATGCCTTTATGGAGCTGATCAATAAAACTTATGCAACCCTAGAATCACAGCTAATATAACTGAATAATTCAATCTTTCATTCATTTGTTCATTTTGTATGCCAATTACATTCAATGCCAAGCACATTCCAATATAAGGCTTGAATATTTGCTTTGTCTTAAGTGCTGTTTTCCACATACTCATGTGACTAATTCTATCTTCTTTGGTCATCCTTAAAAATAGCACCTACTTGAGTCAGGTTGCCCTTCATTTTGTTCATTACTACCTAATACTTTATATGCTTATCTTTTATTATCTATATTGACAATGAGAATATAAGCTTCACAAAGGCAGGGAGCTTTTATTTATTTATGGCTATATAAACAGTGCCTTGAATTTTGTATGACACATTGCATGTGACTATAAATATGCCTGATGGCGAATACTAACCCAATCAGAAAGGAAGCAAGTAATAAATAATCTACAAAACAATCAGAAAACAACAAAATGGTACTAGTAATTCTTTGCATATCAGTAACTACACAGAGCAATATAGATTTTTTAAAAAAGAATTATGCTGTCTATTAGAGACTTACTTTGCCTGAAAAGACACTCATAGACTGAAAGTGAATAAAAAAAAGTACTCCATGCAAATGGAAACCAAAAGAGTGCAAGAGTAGTTATATTTATTTTGGCATAAATTATGCCATATAGCAATATGTGCTTCTCATTTATGATTGTCATAAGTTATCTTTTTAAAGGGGGTGACCTCAGTAACATGATAGAATAGGAGGCCCCTGTCTCTCTATTCATGAATTCACCAAATAGACTTCTATTCATAAATCATCTCTCTGAGAAAAAGTAAAAAACCAGTTGGGAGACTCCTACTCACAGGACAACTAAAAAAATCCACACCAGATGGGTAGAAAAATCTGTCACCCTGAGACACAGACCTTGCTCCAGACAAAGAGCTATACAACCAGGAAAGAGGACCCCAACACCCCAGCTTCTCCATGTGGAGAGAAAGATTTCAACCTTACATACAATGCCCTAACTCTAAGGTTCCCCACAGTTTGGCCCTTAATTCAGCAACTCTGGGAATGGCGGCAATTAGGCATATGTAAGTCTCTCTAGCCCACAGGAAAAAACAGCAGTTTTCTATGTGAGTCGAAGTACTTCCAGGGGCCTCATTCCCTGGGAGAAGTGTAGAGAAGGGGCCTAAAATAGGTAGCTTCCTATTTCTCCACCAAAAGGTTTTATGACTCATTCTTTCAGTCTCTACCTGGCAGCCTGGCTTCTAACTGACTTACATAGGAGAGTTGAAGGGACAAATAGCAGCCCACTGAGAAGCAGATTGCCCCCTACTGAGCGCCTTCTCCTTGGCTTGCCCCAACAGTAGCTCCAGGTTTATTAATCTTTTCTGGAAGGAGTTTGTCCATATATTGAGCACTTCAACTTTTCTATCTTCCATCTGAGAAACTGCATCTTAAACCTCCTAGCTCTGAAAGCAGAGGGAACTGGGTATACACAAATTTCTCTAGACCACAGCAAAGAGCAGCAGTTTATATAGATGTACAAGCACTTTCAGAGGCTTCACCTTCAAGGGACAATGCAGAGAGAGAACTCTAAAAACGAAGTTTCTTACTTCTCTCCAGAAGGGGTTTATCCATATATTGAACAGTCCAGCTTTTATAATTACTTCCTGAGTATCGGGGGATCCCGCCCCCAATATTTCAATGTAGGTTCTTTCTATTTTCCCTAAGTGTTGGCCAGTCTGAGAAATAAAGAGAAAGAGTACAAAGAGAGGAATTTTACAGCTGGGCTGCCGGGGGTGACATCATATATCAGTAGGTCCGTGATGCCCACCTGAGCCACAAAACCAGCAGGATTTTATTAAGGACTTCAAAAGGGGAGGGGGTGTATGAACAAGGAGTAGGTCACAAAGATCACATGCTTCAAAGGGCAAAAGGCAGAGCAAAGATCACATGCTTCTGAGGAAATAGGACCAGGGCAAAAATCAGAACTCCTGATAAGGGTCTATGTTCAGCTGTGCACATATCGTCTTGATAAACATCTTAACAGAAAACAGGGTTCAAGAGCAGAGAACCGGTTTGACCTCAAATTTACCAGGGCTGGAGTTTCCCAATCCTAGTAAGCCTGAGGGTACTGCAGGAGACCAGGGCATATCTCAGTCCTTATCTCAACCATATAGGATAGGCACTCCCAGAGCAGCAGTTTATAGACCTCCCCCTAGGAATGCAATTATTTTCCTAGGGTCTTAATATTATATTTCTTACTAGGAAAAGAATTTAGTGATCTCTCTCCTACTTGCACATCTGTGTATAGGCTCTCTGCAAGAAGAAAAATATGGTTCTATTGTGCCTGACCCCTCAGGCAGTCAGACCTATGGTTTTCTTCCCTTGTTCCCTGAAAATTGCTGTTATTCTGTTCTTTTTCAAGGTGCACTGATTTCATATTGTTCAAACACACATGTTTTACAATCAATTTGTACAGTTAATGCAATCATCACAGGGTCCTGAGGTGACGTACATCCTCAGCTTACAAAGATAACAGGATTAAGAGATTAAAGTAAGACAGGCATAAGAAATTATAAGAGTATTATTAGGGAAGTGATAAATGTCCATGAAATCTTCACAATTTATGTTTCTCTGCCGCGGCTCCAGCCGGTCCCTCTATTCAGGGTCCCTGACTTCCCGCAACACCTGAAGGACTCTGGAAACAGGAAAGACTAGGCAAACATAAGTCTCTTTATGTCACAAAACATAAAGGTGGTTTTAAATGGGTGTGCAAATGCTTTCAGAGGCCACATCCTCTGGGAGAAATGCAGAAAAGAGAATGGAATACAGTACCTACTTGATGGCCTGGCTTCTAACAAACTTGCATTGGGGAGCTAAATGGGGTATACAAACAGTAGCCACATGGCAGCTTAAGCCAGAGTTCAACACTTCACAAACTTTTCTTCCAGCCTGCCCTAGTGATAAATCCAGATCTACCCATTCTTCCTGGAAAAAGTTTGTGTACCCACTGCCAAAAACCTTTATAGATCTCACCCCAAAGTCTGTCTCCTCAATAGTGTAAATCTGGGAGTTGATGGTGCTTTCCATTCCTGAGAGGCCTTAAACCCCAGAAAACCAAAAGATGGGCATACGGTGGGCCAACTTCCAGCAGATATCTTCCCAGAATCAGAGGGTGAAACTTTAACTCAAGCACAGATATTTGTCACAGATCATCTCGTTAAATTAGTTTAGTAGATTAGCATAGAGAGACTGGTACATAAACACTCATCTTTGTTTTATGAGGAGGATAGAAAGAAATGGAATGTTCAACACCCCAACCTTTCCAGTTCATCTAAAGGGTCTGGCCTCTGCCTCATTGATCTTAGAGATACTCACAGGACATGGCACATTGTAATCTCTAGGGAATCACCAAAAACAGAGGTAGTGGTTTGTATAAACACAAACATTTGAGAGGCACCTTAAAACAATGACCAGAAAAGATTTGTGAAATCTTTCTTCAATACAAGGACAGTTTGACAAGACTGGGAGAGGCACTGTGTTATACAATGCACAGAAACCAACATGAAGAGTTGCAAAATAAAGAAAAGGCAAATAAAAGAAAATGAAGAAACAAGGAAAAATATATCAAATAAAAATATACCTACCAAAAAAATATAAATAAATAAAAGGCAAATTCTCCAGAAACTGACCTGAATGGAGATATGTGATCTATCCAAGAGAGAATTCAAAATAATGGTAATAAAGGGAATTATAGAGGTGAGGAGAGCAATGTAACAGCAAACCTACAATTTAAATAAGGAGATAGGAATTATAAAAATGTACCAAACAAATCACAGACTTGAAGAATTCTATAAATAAACTGAAGAATTTAATAGAGAGTTTTAACAAACTAGATTAAGCAGAAGAGAAATCAGTACACTCAAAGCTAAGCCACTGGAAATCATTCAATCTTGAAGCAAAAGGAAAAAATGACTTAAAAAAATAAACAGTGAGACAGCATAAGAGACTTTATGGCATTTGACAATCAAATTCCCAAAGATCAAGTATTTAAAAAGGATACTAAAAGTAGCAAAAAAAAAAAAAAAAAAGAGAAACAGATAATACACAATGGAGCTGCAATACATCTGATAACAGACTTTTTAGTGGCGATCTTACAGGCTAGGAGACAGTGGCATGACATATTTAAAGTGCTTATGGAAACAAAAACAAAAACAAAACAACTTTTACCCTAGAATAATGTATCTGGCAAAAATATCCTTCAAACATGAAGGAGAAATAAAGACTTTCCCAGAAAAAGAAAAGCTGTGAAATTTCATCAATACCAGACCTGTCCTACAAGAAACACTCCAGAGAGTGCTTCAATCAGAAAGAACAGAATGTTAGTGAGCAATAAGTAATCACCTGAAGGTGCAAAGCTCACTGGTAACAGTAAGTGCAAAGAAAGACACAGAATATTGTAACACTGTGACGGTGATATGTAAACTACTCTTATCCTAAGTAGAAAAAATAAAAAATGAATAAATAAAAAATAACACAACTTTTCAAAACATACATAGTACAATAAGATAAAAATATAAACCAAAAAAGTTAAATAGCAGGGTGACAAATTGAATGCATAGAATTTTAATTAGTTTTCTTTATGCTTTTGATTATTTGTGCAAACAGTGGTAGGTTTTTATCAGATTAAAATAGTGGCTTATATAAGATAGTATTTGCAAACCTCAGGATAACATCAACCCAAAAACATACAATGAATACACAAAAAGTAAAAAGAAAACAAATCATATCACCATAGAAAAGCATCTTCACTACAGGAAGACAGGGAGAAAAAGAAGTGAACACCACAAAACAATAAGAAATAAAATAATGAAATGGCAAGAGTAAGTTCTTACTCATCAATAATAACATTGATGTACATGGATCAAATTCTCAAAAAGACAGACTGGTTGGAAAATCTATTGATTTGTTGCCCTCAAGAAACACATTTCACCTATAAAGACACATATAGACTGAAAATAAAAAAAAATTAAAAAGATATTCCTTGCTAATGGAAACAAAAAAGAGATCAGGAATAGCTACACTTATATCAGAAAAAGCAGATTTCCAGACAAAAATAAGAAGAGACAAATCAGTTGATTATATAATAAAGTGGTCAATTCAGCAAGAGGATATAACAAGTTTAAATATATATGCTCCCAAAACTGGAAAGCCCAGATATATAAAGAAAATATTAGAGCTTAAAAGAAAGATAGACCCCAATACAATAAGAGCTGAAGACTTCAACACCTCACTTTCAGCATTGCACACATCTTCCAGATGGAAAATCATCAAAGAAACATCAGACTTTATCTGTACTGTAGACCAAAATTGATCTAAAAGATATTTACAGAATATTTCATGCAACAGCTGCAGAATACACATTCTCCTCAGTACACGGAATATTCTCAAGAATAGACCATATGTTAGGTCACAAAACAAGTCTTAAAACATTCAAAAAACTTGAAATAATATCAACCATCTTCTCTTAACAAAATGGAATAAAACGGAAATAACAAGAGGAATTTTGGAAACTATAAAAATACATGGAAATTAAACAACATGCCCCTGATTGTACAGTTGGTCAATGAAGAAATTAAGATGAAACTTTAAAAACTTCTTAAAACAAATGATAATAGAAACACAACATACCTAAACCTATAGGACACAGCAAAAGCAGAACTGAGAGGGCAGTTGATAGCTATAAGTACTTACATCAAACAACAAAACCTTCAAATAAACAATCTATTGATGTATCTTCAAGAACTAGAAAAGCAATAACAAATGAAACCCAAAATTACTAGAGGAAAAAAATAATAAAGATCAAAGGAGAAAAAAGTAAAATTGAAATGAAGAAAATAGTGGAAAAGATCAATGAAACAAAAAGTTGATTTTTTGAAAAGTTAAATAAAATTGAAAAGCCTTTAGCCAGACTAAGAAAAAGAAGATCCAAATAAATAAAATCAGAAATGAAAAAGGAGACATTACTACTAATACTGCAGAAATTGTAAGGATCATTAGTGGCTAAACAAGAGCAGCTATATTCCAAAAATTGGAAAACAGATGAAATGGACACATTCCTAGATACATTCAGTATACCAAGATTGAACCAGAATGAAATCCAAAAACCAAATACACTGATCACAAATAACAAGACCAAAGCCATAAAAAAAAGTCTACCAGTAAAGAAAAGCTCAGGACCCAGTGGCTTCACTGCTGAATTCAACCAAACATTTGAAGAATAACTAATACCAATCCTACCCAAACTATTCTGAAAAACAGAATACTTCCAAAATCATTCTTTAAAGCCAGTATTAATCTGATATGAAACCCAAAAAATTACATTGAAAAAATGAAAACCACAAGTCAATATCCCTGATGAATATTGATGCAAAAATCCAGAACAAAATACTTTCCAACTGAATTCACAAATATATTAGAAAGATCATTCATCATGACCACGTGGGATTTATCTCTGGGATGCAAGGATGGTTCAACATATGTAAATAAATCAATGTGATACATCATATAAACAGAATCAAGGAACAAAACCATATGATCATTTCAACTGATGCTGGAAAAACATTTGATAAAATTTAACGTTACTTCATCATAAAATTCCTCAAAAAACTGGGTATAGAAGGAACATACCTCAATGTAATAAAAGCCATATATGAGAGACCTACAGCTTGTATCATACTGAATGGGGAAAAAAGAAAGCCTTTCCCCTAAGTTCTAGAGCATGACAAGGATGGTTACTTTCATCCTGGAAGTCCTAGCTAGAGCAATATGACAAGACAAAGCAAAGGCACCCAAACTGAAAAGAAAGAAAATTATCCTTGTTTACAAAGAATATTATCTCACATTTGGAAAAACCTAAAGACTCCACAAGAAAACTATTGCAATTGATAAATCAATTCAGAAAATTAAAGGATTCCAAATTAATGTACCCAAATCAGTAACATTTTTATATGCCACAGTAAGCAATGTGAAAACAAAAATTAAAAAGTTATTCTACTTAAAATAGCTACGAATAAAATTCTTATGAACCAAATAAGCAAATGATTTCTATAATAAAAACTATAAAAAACTGATGAAATTGAGAGGACACAAAAAATGGAAAAATACCCCATGTTTATGAACATGTATAGAAAGAATCAGTATTGTTAAAATGTCCATACTACCCAAAGTAATCTGCAGATTTAATTCAATCCTTGTCAAAATACCAATGAGATTCTTCACAGAAATAGAAAAAAAAAATCCTAAAATTTTTATGCACCTTCAAAAGACCCAGAATACCCAAAGATATACTAAGTGAAAAGAACAAAACTGGAGGAATCACATTACCTGGCTTCAAATTATAGTACAGAGCTATGGTAACCAAAACAACGTGGTACTGGTATAAACAGACACAAGACCAATGGGCACAGAACAGAGAACCCAGAAACAAATCCACATACTTACAGTGAACTGATTTGTGACAAAGGTACCAAAAACATACACTGGTGAAAAGAAAGTCTGTTCAATAAATGGTGCTGAGAAAACTGGATACCCATATGCAAAAGAATGAAACTAGACCCCTATCGCTCACCATTTTCAAAAATCAAATCAAAATGGATTAAATGTTTAAATCTAAGACCTCAAATCATGAAACTACTACAAGAAAACATTGGGGAAAATCTTCAGGACATTGGTCTGGGCAAACATTTTTTGAGCAATGTGTCACAAGCATAGGCAACCAAAGCATCAATGGACAAATGGGATCACAACAAGTTAAAAAGCACTTGCACAGAAAAGAAAACATTCAAAAAAGTAGAGACAATTCACAGAATTGGAGATATTTGTGAACTACCCCTCTGACAAGGGATTAATTATGAGAATATATAAGAAGTTTAAACAATTCTATAGGAAATAATATTAATATCTGATCAAAAAATGAGCAAAAAATTTGAATAGACATTTCTCAAAAGAAGATAACAAGGGGCAAACAGGCATATGAAAAGGTGCTCAGTATCATTGATCATCAGGGAAATGCAATTCAAGACTACAATGAAATATCATGTCACTCTAGTTAAAATGGCCTATGACTAAAAGACAACCATAACAAATGCTGGCAAAGATGTGGAGAAGAAAAGGAACCCTCCTACACTATTGGTGGGAATGTAAATTAGTACAAACACTATGGAGAAGGGTTCAGAGGTTTCTCAAAAAATTAAAAATAGAGCTATGCTAAGTTTCAGCCATCCTACCATTTGATATATACCCAAAAGAAAGGAAATCAATTATTGATGTGATATATGCACTCCCATGTTTGTTGCAGCACTATTGTGTCACAATAGTTAAGATTTGGAAGCAACCTAAGTACCCATCAGCAGATGAATGAAGAAAATGTAGTACATATACACAGTGCAGTATTCTGTAGCCTTAATAAAAGAATGAGATCCTGTCATTTGCAACAACATGGATGGAAATGGATGTCAAGTAAAATAAGCCAGGCACAGAAAGACAATCATCACCTGTTCTGACTTATTTGTGGGATCTAAAAATCAAAACAATTGAACTCATGGACATAGAGAATAGAGAGATCAATACCAGAGGCTGGGAAGGGTAGTAGGGGCGCTGGGAGGGAGGTGGTGATGGTTAATGGGTACAAAAAAAATTAGAATAAGATGCACTGCATTTGATTGTACAACAGGGTGACTATGGTCAATAACTTAATTGTACATTTAAAAATAACTAAATGAGTAAATGAGTGTAAGTGGTTTGTAACACAACAGTCCAGTTGTATTTGATGGGATGGATACCCCATTTTCCATATTATTATTTCACATTGCATGCCTGTATCAAAACTTCTTCTGTACCCCACAAATATATACACCTACTATGTACATGCAAAATTTTGAAAAATTAGAAAATAATTTTGATTCACCAAGTTCACAGAATGATAAAATCCATATAATCATTTTAATAGATATGAAAAAATCATGACATTCACAGAATAAATGACAAAATCCATATAATCATTTTAATAGATATGGAAAAATAATTTGGGAAAATTTAACATCTTTTCATGATTAAAAACTCTCAACAAGTTAGGTACAGAAGGAATATTCTTCAACACAATAAAGTCTATTTACTACCAGCCCACAGCTATCATATTAAATAATGAGAAGTTGACGTTTTTTCTCTTAAGTCAGTACAAGTCCAGGATGCCTACTCTTACCACTTTTGTTCAATATGGTACTTTGAAATACTACCCAGAGCAAGTAGACAAGAAATAGAAATAGGAGGCATTCAAATAAAAAAGGAAGAAGTGAAATTATCTCTGTTTGCTTATGACATAAACCAATATATAGAAAAACCTAGAGACTCAACTAAAAAGTTTAGAATTGATAATGAAATTCATAATAGTTGCAGGATACAAAACTAACAACTAAAAGAAGCATTTCTATACACTAAAAAAAAAAAATTATTAAAGTAACAATCCTATGTATAATAGCATTAAAATAAACAAATTACTTTAGATTAAATGTAACCCAGGAACGAAAAGATCTGTATACTAAAAACTATGAAACTTTGATAAAAAATTGAAGATGACACAAGTGAAAAGTTATCTTGTATTCATGGATTGAAATAATACTGTTATTATGTCTATACTACCCAAAGTTATTTACAGATTCAATTGAATCTCTATTAAAATTACAATGTCATTCTTCACAGGAATAGGAAAAAAAAAAATTCTAAAATTTGCATGGAACCACAAAGGACTTTGAATAGCCTAAGCAAAACAAGCAAACCTTTAGTAATTAAAACAACATGGCACTGGTATAAAAATGTACATAATCAACCTATGGACTAGAACAAAGTGCCCAGGAAAAAACTCACATATTTATGGCCAATGGATATTTGACAAAGAACAAAATGTGGAAAAGGTAATGCAGAAAAAAAACAGTCTCTTCAATAAATGGTGCTAGGAAAAATTGGATATACACAAGCTGAGGAATACAATTTTATTTTTATCTCACCCAGTATAAAAGAATCAACTCAAAATAGATTAAAGACTTAAAATTTAAACCTGCAAATGTAAAACTACTAGAAGAAAACCTAAGGGAAAAGCTTCATGACATTAGTTAGACAGTGATTATCTTGGATGAGAGCCCAAATGCACAGGTAACAAAAGCAGATATTAACAAATGGGATTGCATTACACAAAATAGCTTAAGCACAGCAAACGAAACATTTCACAGAGTGAAGAGACAAGCCATATATTGGGAGCATATATTTGCAAATTATACATTGGACAAAGGGCTAATACAAAAAATATCTAAGAAACTTAAACTACTTTAACAAGAAAACAAATAACCATATTAAAAATGAACAAATACTTGAATAGATATTTCTCAAAAGACAACATATAGAGGGTCAAAAGATATAGGAAAAAGTGCTCAACATCTTTAATCAGAGAAGTTAATTAAAAGCACAATAAGATATCATTTCATACCTATTAAATTGGCTATTATAAAAAAGATGAAAGATAAGTATTGATGAATATTGGGGGAAGGTGAGCCCTTGCACACTGTTGGTGGTATTTTAAATTAGTACATCCATTTTGGAAAGCTTTTATGTTTTTTCCTTAATAAACCAAAAATAAAATTATGATCCAGAAATCTCACTCCTAGGTATAAGTCCAAAGGAATTGAAATCAGCATTACTGAAGAGATATCTGCACTCTCATGATCATAGCAGCATTATTCATAATAGCCAAGATATGGAAACAACTGATATGACCATCAATGGACAAATGGATTTAAACTGTGATATATATACATACAGTGGAACACTATTTAGTCTTAAAGCTGGAAAGTCTGTCATTTGTGAAAACGTGGAAGAACTTAGAGGACATTCTGCTAAGTGCAATAAACTAGGAACAGGAAAACAAACACCATATGATCTCACTTACGTGTGGAATCTAAAAAAGTCAAATTCTTAAAAGTAGAATATAGAATGGTAGTTACTGGAGGCTGAGGATGTCGGGAAAGGGGTCACCAGTCAAGGGGTACGAAGTTTTGGTTGGATAGAAGGAATACGTTCTGGTGGTTTATTGCACAATATGGTGACTGCAGTCAATAATTATGTATTGTATTATTCAAAATAGCTAAAAGAGAGGAGTTTAAATATTCTCGGCACAAAGATATGATAAATATTTGAGGTGATGGATGTTAATTAACTTGGTTTGACCATTTCATAATGCATACATATACTGAAACATCATATTGTACCCCATAAATATATATAATTTATCACTTAAAACTTAAAATATCTTTTACAGTATTCTTTAAGTTAATATGCTGATTCATATTTGCAAATACACAATATTTCCACATTTCAGTTTTCAGTATTTTTGACATTTTGAATAATGCTATAGTGAACATCTTTGTATATTAAAATTATTGTCTAATTCTGATAGTTTCCTTAGGATAAAATCCTATAGCAGAATAGCTTGATAAAATGATTCACATGTTATGCCTTCTGAAATATTTTGACATAATCAGTCACTGGCAGCAAGTATCCCAGTACTCTGCTGCTAATAATGCAAGAGATTTTTTTTTTATTGAATGCGTAGGATCTTGTGTAAAGAAAAATGATTAAATATATAGAAAAAAATTCAGAGAAATGAGGTGGTCTAGGTGCTGGAGTAAGCACTTGTATACAAAGGGTTAAAATCGTGAAGTTGCTCACTATCAACATTGCAATAATGAAGGCAACAGGTAATAACAAGTGTAGATGAGTGTGGTCAAAACCATAGGTAGAGAATACGATTTTAAAGGTAGGTTTCGGGATAGCCTTTGTCTGTTCACACAGAAACCAATGAATGCCTAAATAGACAATAGACTAAAATGCCCAATCAATAAATACGACATCTTATTTTCAACTATGACAATATATATTAATGTAAAGATGCTTCTAGTGTTTGTGCTAGTTAGCCTATATATACCATCTAAACTGCTAATGACATCTTATTTAGTGTTAGAGAAATTACAAAAGATTTCCTTTTTTTAAAACACATTCTTCATTTAAGATATAACAATATGGAATTCCCACAATTTATATTATTAAGAGGTACATGTCAAGAATTCTAAAAAGTTTCCTCTGCTTTCCAAAGCTCAAATCTACTTAAGAATGCTATTGATCAACACCTTTTACCTGTTCATTTATTAAACACTTGATAAGTGCAAAATACTGCCCTAATTGTTATCTGACCTAGAATAAGGTAAATCATTGTTTCTGTTCTTGGAAGATTTTAATCTCTTTGGGAAGCAGAGCTGTAAGTGCAGGAACTAACAATGAAGGCTGAATAAATGCTTAAAGGAAAAGGAAGTAATGCAATGCATAATACTAATATTCCTTATAACAAAGACAAAAATGGGGCTTGAATGTAAAAGTGAGAAGGATAATTTAAGTTCCTGGAAAGATGTTACAGAGAAGGTAGGATAAGTAGAATGTGGATAGAGTTAAATGAAAGAGATGGTATTATGTCACATGAAACAGCATAACTTAAAAACAATAATAAATGTAAAGAAAATAAGTGTAAAAGAAAAAAGTAACATCCCCCTCATGGAGAAGAAATAGTTTGGGTGAAGTGGATGGTAAATGCAGAAAATGAAAGTCAGATAACATTGAAAGACACAATAGACACATAAGACATTTATTAGAAGACTAAAAAAAGTGACTGAAACTTTTAAAATGTTTTTGTCCCATCGATATGCATGTTTTAACAGTGATCCACATGCTTTTGTAAAGAGTTGTAAAGATGGATTAATCCATTAATGAAGTTACTTGACACTGATTGTTTTCACCTTAAACCAAAAGGTTCATAAAATGTTTAGCCATTTAGTTCATTGCTGCATTGGAAGCACAGTTAATAGGAAGAAGCTGTATAAACAGTGGAACCCAGGACAATGTAATGGGTTAACAATATTTTATAAACTCAGAAGTTGTGATTCCTAATCCTGCTTTTATAGTTAACAGAGCATGTGGCGTTTCTGCATTAATTTCTCTGGTTATAAAATAGCTGTTTTCCTCAACACTCAAGGGGATCCTACAAAATCAATTGAATAATGACAGATAAGTACTTTGAGCTTCTTGGAGAGAAAACTAAATCTTATAATTGCCTTCTTCCACCACCTTCATTTTATTTTATAGACTGAACTGGAGTAAATATAAGAGATAGATTAATCTTATCTCCTTTTATTTTTCCCCTCAGTAAATTGTACAAAAAAAGGAATTGTCACAGAAATGCAGCACATAAAACTTTTGTTCTTGAATAAACATATGATATAACTAGTAATTAAATGACTTCTATGGCACATTAAAAAATGAGGCATAACTCTTTATAATCTAGCTCATAGACAAAACATATCTGACGTATGCTTTTATGTAATAATTCAGTTTTAGAATGATGTATATACATTCTTTTACTTTTCCATAAGTGATAATGTACTTTCACTGATTCACCTATAATTTTTTTTGTTCAGATTCAACTTTTATTTATGGCAGATATTTTTTAAAAAGTACCTAAGTGTAAATGTGCTTTCCTTGGGCATTGAGCAGTTCTCCATGTAGCACTAACAAATTGATTGTATCCTTTAAGGTTATTTTGGGCACATGCAATAGGAAGCAATTGACTTTAGCATACTTACATACCAAGGAGATTTATAATAACATTATATGGTACTCAAAAGACAAAGGAAGAATGAAGTAACAAAGTGTTTGTAAGGGCAGTTACCAAAACAGCTCTAGGGATAAGGAGTTCCTAGGTAGTTATAACCAAGGCATTATCATCAGGTTGCCTCATCTCTTATGAAATTCCTATCTGTATTCCTGAGAAGGGGCTGAATCTGATTGACCCGCCTCGGATCTAACATATAAACAGTTTGACTCTGTGCAGAAGGCAGGATTAGGTTCCCAGAGGCTGTATCCAAAGTAATATTTGTTGGGTGCCTAGAATACACCACATTTGATGACTACTGGAATTCTTACCATCAAAGACATTTTAGTTCTCTCTAAATAAACTTGTCTCTAAGATATGTTAAAGGATAGTTTAATAAAAAACAGCTTTAGCAATAATAAGTGCCATTGGAAGTGTAAAAGAGGACATCTCCTGAGAACTAGGAAAAATAAATTTGTCATGACTCAAACCAATCTGTACAAGTCACTTTAAAAATTTAAATGATTGACTCTCTTAAAAGAAAGGTTTTGCAAAGTAGAATACTGTAGAAAATAAAAGGCAAGAAATAGAAAGGAAAATAAAGCAAACAATGGTAAAAGAGCCAAATTCCAGCATGTCATTGGAGTCATCAGAAATCCAATCAGGAAACATACTAAGGGGCTTAGCCGTGAAGATAAAAATACTGAGAACAGATAATATATACCACCAAAAAAAGACATTTTAGCACAATTCAGTTAATATCATTTCATATCCGTCATGGCAACTTTTTAAGGAAGTGGCCAAAGACAGGATTAATTTAATCGTTTTCTTAAAAAGGCAGAAGAAACACAAGTGATGAAGGAGTATTCCTGCAGGCAAAGGAGATCTGCAACTGAACGGAAATCCGTGGGTCTGAGGGTGGATCACAGTAGAGAACATTTGGTTGAGGATAAAATGAAAGAAAACCATAATTGATGCTGCTGTGGAAGTAGATGACAGCTCACTCAGTCTGGCAGATGCTTCCTTAATACAGATCGTGAAACTGTCACAAAAGCAAGATATAGAGCTAATGTGGGATTTCAAATGTCTCGATATCTGCTGGAAGTCTAGTTTTGTTAAAAGCAACAAATCTGATAAATCCAGTAGTGGTTGATAATGTCTTCTCTTCAATAATGTTTTCCCCATATGTCTCTCTCTTCTCCTGAATAAAGAGATCTTCGAACCCAAATCAGACCTTTGAACTCCACTCAATAACTCAAATCTCATGTAAACAAAACCCCTTAACCTGTTACAGAATACTTCTTCCTCTGTTGGTCTTTATTAACACCTGGTTCTTTCCTAAGAAGATGGCTCACTTTCAGTTTCTTAAGAGGAATTTTCTTAATTTTCCAAATCCTATGCAATGCAGGATGTGGAGTCTACTTTGACAGTTTCTTATTTCGTTGATGTTCTATCTAACATCAAGGCTGTTGAACAGAGGGTTAAAATGCAAAGTTTTCAGATTGTTGTAATGAAATACTGACTTTGTAATGTCACCTGGTCACTAAACATTACCTGAACTTTATTTTGTGTGATCCTAACTTATTCCCCCTTTCCCACTCACTGTAGCAGCTATGTTAAACTTTCATTTATGGTAAAGCCAAAATATATCCTCCTCCTCTACTAAAGGGAAGATAGAGACCCTTTAGTGAGAAGTTCTTAATCTTTCATGTCCCTGTGTCTGACAGGATACTTTTGGCTGGAAGTGGCAGAACTCCTTACCAAAGTGGATTTAATGAGTAAGGATTTTTAAAAGTCATATGTAAGGTAAAGTTCTATAGTAGGTGATCCCAGAGTCAGTTCAGTTGTACGATATTGTCATTAGATGTCCAGCCACTTTTCCACCTGTGACAGATTCAAGAGTGTCCCCTCATGACTCCTAACTTCTAGTATTCATGACTTTGTCTAATCCCTTTTCCTGATGGGTGGGGCAGACATGTGACTTTCTTCTAACCAGTAGAATGTGGAAAAGGTGACAAGATATCACTCTCTCGGTTTTGTTATATAATCTTATATAACGGATTTTCTTTAGAGACTCTCCTTGCTAGCTTTAAAAAAGTAAGCAGCTATGTTTTGAAAACTCCTATGGCAAAAAGCTGAGGGCAGCCTCCATGTAATGAGGGGCAACACAAGCCAATAGGCAGCTAGAAACTGGTGTATTCAATCTACAATCACAAGGAGATGCATTCTGCCTACAATTTGAGTAAGGTTGGCAGCAAACTCTTCCCCAGAGCCTACATATAATGATTTCAACCCTTATGAGACCCTAAGCAGAGGCCCCTGTCAAGCTGTGTCTAGATTCCTGATCCACAGAAACTGTGAGATAATAAATATGTGTTGTTGCTACACACTAAGTTTATGGTAACGTCACCTAAGAGCCATTCTTGCTCCTACCTGTCCTTGACATGCACAATTAACTGTCAATAATTCCTATTGGTTTACCTTCAAAATGCAGCTATGATCTCTACCATAATCACTTTCAACCAAGTTAAGATAATGAAATAGCATTCTAATTATTCTTATGTCAAGTCTCTCATGCAGATGGTATAATCTTCAACCAACAGACAGAATGATCTTTAAAAAAAAAAAAAAAAAAACAGACTTAGATGATGCTATACACCCATGCACCACTTGTGCAAAATTTTTTAAAAATTTTCTATTCCCCTTAGAACAAAATTTAAATGTTTTACCATTTCCTGCAAAAGTCTCAAGATCAGGTCACTGTCTACCTCCTTAACCTCATGCATGTCCACTTTCCCTAAACTCATTCCTCACTGGCTTTCTTACCAAGATTGTTCTTCCATTAGAGGCTTTGACTTGATGCTCTGTTTTCATGGCACATTCTCTCTTCAATTATTCAAAAGTAATTATTGAATATCCACCTTGTGCCATGCACTAGCCAGACGGTAGAAATTTAGCAGTAAACATTTTTTAAATGGCACTCAATATTGCCCTAAACGAACTATTTGAATTATCAGATTGGATACAACTGGAAATAAATTTGAAAACTCTATTAAGAAAGTCCAACATGCATAACCTGAACAGTCATTCATTTCACCCACTCTGCAACAAATCCAGGTAAATTCTATGTTTATGGATATCCATAAAGATTTGACGAAAGGTCAATTCGTGGGGACAGCAAATAGAGACTATTCGATGAATTTTTTAAATGTAATATATATATTAATAGCTTACTCTTTCATATGAAATTTCTGAGAACACTCAACACTGGCTTATTTCTCCTCCTCACTCCTCCCATTGTAATTGATCAACTCCTGTTCATTTCTACTAGCTTCCATGTTTCCTACTCTCTGGATACAGGTCTTGCCATAGCCCTATCCTCAGGACATTTTTCCTACTTCTTTTCCATTATCATTCAAAGTACACATAGAATTGTATGTTTTGGTAGAAGGGTACTAGGCAAACTTTCTGATTTTGTTATTTTGGCCTCTGTTCTTCTTAGATACTTTACCACTGTCTTCATAAGGCACCTAAAAAGTTGCATATGATTAACATACTTTTCTCCTCTACCAGATTGTTGGCAAGACCAGGTCTTTCAACATCATATTAATATTTTTTTCTCCATGATCTAGAAGATTGACATAATAGGTATAAGTATTGTAGAGGTATTAATGAATTAATTTTACTGTATCAGAAAAAAGTTGAACCCCTCCATTCTACTGATTTTTATCACTAGCACCACCTTTATTTTAAAAAGACATAATAACTGGTATTATTGGCAATATGAGGCTAATTATACCTTTCTTTTTCCTATAGATTACTGAAAAACAGTTTAAATAATTTTTAATGGAGATAATATTATTGTCAGTCAGTGTGGATGGAAAAATTGGATCAGATAGTTTGAGAAATTTGACCTGTGAAAGAATGAACGAGACAGAAAATGTTTGGGATAAGCTAAGTACACATAACCCATACAAGTTTTCTTCTCTACATTCCTGCCTGATTTCTTTACTTATATTTCCAGGGCTTGTGGCTTTTACATGAATTGGTGCATCTCCAACTATTTTATAATGTACTGATTACTTGTGGTTGCTAATAAACACACATTGAAATATATATGTTTATTTATTGTTTTCATTTCAATTTTGTGGGTACATAGTAGGTGTATGTATTTATGGGGTATGATATTTTTTAGTACAGGCATGCAATGTGAAATAAGCACATATTGAAGAATGGTGTATCCATCCCCTTAATCATTTATCCATTGAATTATAAACAATCCAACTACATTCTTTAAGCTATTTAAAAATGTATAGTTATTACTGACTATAGTCACCCCATTGCACTATCAAAGAGTAGATCTTATTTATTCTATTTTCTTTTGTACCCATTAACCATACCCTCCTCCCACACAACCCATTCTCTGGGAAGGGCTTTCTACTTTCTGTGACAATGAGTTCAATTGTTTTGATTTTTAGATCCCACAAATAAGTGAGAACATGTGATGTTAGTCTTTCTGTGCCTGGCTTAAGTGATTTTAAGTGTTTAAATTCCACCTTCCCACTCCTAATCCTAGTCATCCACTTACCATTACTTCTTCCTATAATCTGTTCTGTCATACTATCCTGTGGTAATACAAAAGGTCATTTCTAGATGAACAAATGAGTTTGGAAGATTCAAAATAAATAGTCCAAAAGAAACAGTTCATTTTTTTCTCTAAATTTAAATTCCCAAATACCAGGTTTTGCTTATACTGCCTCCTTCCCTTAGTTACTCCTTTCTTCTTTATCATCTTCTCCCTTTTCATCTCCCTTTCCAATTATGCCATTAAAGGCATATACAAGTTAAAATGAAGTCAGGGAAAAACAACAACAACATATGTCTATATTAATTTATTCTAGAGTCTGTCAGCATCATTCATATTACAATAGATTATGTTTATACAGGTTAATTCTCTAAATTGACTTGAATTCATTATGTGTATTGTGGTTATTATGATCCTAAAAAAATTCAAGTGATGATTCATTTCATCATGAGCCATTCTCTTCTCTTTATATTTAATACTCTTTAAACAGAGTTAAGCAAAGAAAGGCAGCTTGACATTATTTGTAGAGTAATTTACGTATTTCCATTACTTTATTTTCTGAGTTTATTTGAAAACTAGAATTGAGAAATATTGCAATTCAAACACAAAATGCTATCTTCTCAGGAGGAATATTATATATTGAAATGAATACTCTCTTCATTATGTTGGGCTTTATGCATGAAATATATGACCAGAAATGGCATATCTGTTACTCATTTCATTAAGTTTTTCAACAAATATTTACAGAAATCTTAATATTTGCTAATAGCTTTGGACCTGATTGGTCCATTGCAAAATATTACAGTATAATTCTATATCCTACTTAATCTTTGTTCTCACTTTGTGTTCCCCTTGATAATTTTCTTCAGGAGATCTACTATGAAGGCCACCTTCTTCATGCCTGCATCCGTGCTGGATAAAGAACTATAGCCAAGTAGACCTAGCCTTCTTAATATTTATAGCAACCTGGCCCTGACCACTGCTCAGCATGCCTGATATTTCTCCCTCATTGACTCTTTGGCTCATTGCTCTCAAAAATGTTCCAACTCTCTTCAGCCCATAAACTTCCAATTTTTCCTCCTTAATCTCAGTTAGAGCAGATCACTTATTTTACTATGTATATTGGGACAATCCAGGACTCCTTTTGTTGTCTCAGCAGGCCTTATATCTTTCTTCTATTCTTTCATACAGTCTTAGGAGTAGACTCTATTCTCCTCTTGTCCAAAACCCAGAGCTGTATTTTTAGGATTTTCTGGCATCCCAAGGAAACCTGGGTGTATATTAATGCCTTTGAGTTTAAGCATCTTAAATGTCATTCTAATTTTTTTATCTGCATATTTATTCAAATACCGAATGCTTACTTAGAGTCTGCTACAATAGACACTGGTCTATAAAGAAGAAAAAATTATGCCTCCTGGCATTAAAGAGTTCATAAACAGATATTTAGGTAATCATATTATAATGTGGTGATTGAAATACAAATATCAACAAATATTTTATTGAACTCTGACTATACTAAGGCATTATATTAAACTCATTATTTAATACAAACATAATAAAATAAAAATTTGTATAGGAAGCTCTATGCTTATTTTTACCAACTATGAAACTGAGAGGTTAAATAACTGTTGAAAGTATATTTAACTAAAGAGTGTCAGAGCTGATATTTAAACCCAAGAGTTTCTCTGATTTCAGGGCTCATATATCTAAATCATAAAATCATGTATACAGTGATAAGGCCCTGCATAAAGTTCCATGGGAGAACAGAAACCTATAATCCAGATGGGAATATTGCAGAAGTTTCCATGGAACAGTTACACCTATGCTGTCTTGTTAAATTATTGTTGGATTTAGGCATAAAGGTATATGGATTTTCCCCTGAAAGATCTTCCCCAGCATTGCATGTGGAAGACACTGTATAAAGCAAGGTGACCATCAGTAGCATTAATAGAGCAAAGGTGCTCTACTATTAGAAGAACATAAAATAGAAAGAAGTGGCGGAAAATTTAGGTGGAGAAGGAGATGGGGCCCTTGTCCTAGAGGGCCTTCTGTGGCACAATGAGGAGTTTATATTTTATGTAAAAAGCAGTTGGAAGCCAGTACAATTTTAGTAAAAGAATTTACAAGGTCATATTTATAGTATTTATTCATCATTCTATCTAGAATTGGAGGGATAAAGAAGAGAATCAGAGAAGCAGAAGCAGAAGTTAGAAAATTGTTCCAGTAACCCAGGTGAGAGGTGATTAATGAGGGCTATATAGAGCAATGGCACTGACATCAAGAAGACCTGGGCTGTCATTCTGGCTCCGCCACCTGCAAGCTGTGTGGCTTGGGGCTAGTTTTAAACATTTATAATTTCCAAGTTTCTGAAATGGTAAATGAGGTTAGTAACTCCCTCACAGATTTATGGAAAGGAACATATGTGAAAATCCATGTAAACTGCTTAACATATTGATTTTGGCACATTTTATACAATCAATAATTTAGTGATCTTATTTCTAGTGTTATATTTACTTATACAATCAATACAATAGCTCTTCTGAGGAGCAGGGCATGGAGTATTAGCTGAAGTTTTCATCTTAAAAGCCAAAGTAGGCTGGGCATGGTGGCTTACACCTGTAATCCCAGCACTTTGGGAGGCTGAGGCAGGTGGATCATGAGGTCAGGAGTTCAAGACCAGCATGGCCAAGATAGTGAAACCCTGTCTCTACTAAAACTACAAAAATTAACCCGGTGTGGTGGCATGCACCTGTAATCCCAGCTACTTGGGAGGCTGAGGGAGAGAATTGCTTGACCTGGGAGGCGGAGGTTGCAGTAAACCGAGATCACGCCACTGCACTCCAGCCTGGGCGACAGAGCAAGACTCTGTGTCAAAAAAAAAAAAACATAAGTAAATAAAAATTAAAATAAATAAGTCAAAGTAAACAAGTTAGTTGATGGAGCAGGTCTAGTCCACTGGGCTGCAGAGATTCCAGACACAAAGTATATGTAACAGGTGGTAATCTTAGTGTACAAGCCTAAAACATATTTTATACTGAAATTACAGCAAAACCTCTCCCAATGTAAGAATTTCAACTTTGGGTACCATTGGGGCTCCCCCTCTCTGTAGGGTTCCATATGTTACAAAAAATTCTAAAAGAAGAGCCATACTC
Source organism: Theropithecus gelada (assembly GCF_003255815.1). Taxonomy (NCBI): domain Eukaryota; kingdom Metazoa; phylum Chordata; class Mammalia; order Primates; family Cercopithecidae; genus Theropithecus; species Theropithecus gelada. The sequence continues at coordinate 67,442,142 of NC_037671.1, read as the reverse complement.
TTAATCTATAGGTATACCATCATTTCCTTGAATTCTTTTGCTACCAAATGATCTTCATAAAGGTTCCAAGAACATACACTGGGGAAAGGACACTCTCAAATACATGGTGCTGGGAAAATTGGATACTGACATGCAAAAGAATGAAACTGGACCCCATCTCTCATCATACACAAAATCAACTCAGCATCAATTAAAGACTTAAATGTAAGACCCAAAACTGTAAAACTACTAGAAGAAAATATGGAGGAAACACTTCAAGACATTGGTCTAGGCAAATGTTTCATGGCTTAGACCTCAAAAACACAGGGAAGAAAAACAAAAATAGACAAATTGGACATATTAAACTGAAAAGCTTCTGCTCAGCAAAGGAAACAATCAACAGAACAAGGAGACATCGTGTTCAATGAGAGAAAATATTTGCAAACTATTCACTTGACAGGGGACTAATATCCAGAATATATGAGGAAATCCAACAACAGCAAAAAACAAATAATCCCTTTTAAAAATGAACAAAGGATCTGTATAGGCACATCTCAAAAGACATACAAATGGCCAACAGGTATGGGAAAAATAATGCTCAATATCACTACTCAGAGATATTCAAATCGAAACCACAATGAGATATTTTAATAGCCCCATTAGAACGGCTATTTTTGAAAATCAAAAAATTTAGCAAACACTGGTAAGGATTTAGCTATCAGTGGGTAAGAATTTAAGCTATCAGTGGGTTTGTAAATTCATAAAGCCGCTATGGAAAACAGTATGGAGATTTCTCCAAAAAAATAAATAAATAAAAACAGAACTACCGTATGCTCCAGCAACCCCATTACTGGTATTAATCCAAAGGAAAATAAATTAGTATATCAAAAAGATACCTGCACTCACATGTTTATTGCAGCATTATTCACAATAACTAAGATATGGAATCAATCTAGTGTCCATTAATGGACAATTGGATTTAAAACTGTGGTCTATTAATTTATACAAAGGACTACTATTTGGCCATAAACAAGGATAAGATCATGTAATTTGTAGCAACAAGGATGGAAGTAAGGCCATTACGTTAAGTGAAATAAGTCAGACACAGAAAGACAAATATCACATGTTCTCACTCAAAAGATAATGAAGTTCATCTCATAAGACAGAAAGTGAAATAATAGATACCAAATTCTGAGAAGTGTATGTGGACGGGGGTAGATGGGATGAAGAGAGGTTGGTTAATGGGTATAAACATACAGTTAAAATGAATAAATTCTAATATTTGATAACAGAGTATGGTGACTATAGTTAACAACAATGTATTGTGTATTTCAAAATAACTAGAAGTGAGGAATTAAAATGTTTCTGACACAAAGAAATAATAAATACTTGAGGTGATGGATATCCCACATACCCTCACCTGACAGTTACACATTCTGTGAACATAACAGAATATCATATATACCCCATAAGTATGTATAAAATTATGTATCAATTTTTAAAAACAGCTTGTCTTCAAATGCGTTGAGGGCACTGCCCAAGGATTTTTATTAGTCAGATTATGCTGTGGTAGCAACAAACCCCAGAAACTCTATAGCTTTTTTTTTTTTTTTTCCCTCATTCTACATGTTCATTTCAGGCCAATTGGAGGGCTTTGATCTGCACGGTGAACACTGTAGGACCCAGGCTGCTGGACTGTTTCCAGGCACCTCAGCAGAGGGAAACAAAAAGCACATTGAGTCTCTCACCAAATCTAAAAGCATCCATGAGAAAGTGACATACACTTCCTTTCGTATTAAACATTGTCCAAACCAAGTCACATGAGCACAAGAAAGGGAGCGAAATAAAATCCTACCCTGTACTCAGGAAGAAAACCAACTGCATTTGGCATATAGCACTAATGCTTACCAAAGATGTCAATCATACTCTGCTAGCCACAAACTTTCCCACAGTAATCTTTTAATCTGTTTTTTTAGTTTGAAAAGTGTAGTGTACAGTCTGTACCACAGCATGCTTCAATATGCAGCATTATTTGCTGATGAGGGCTTTGTCGCCACCATGCACAGAGAACATCCCAAGACCCACACCCTGCAGAATCTCAGCTTTCTTGGATTGGTCCACTTTTGCTTCTCTCAGCTAAAGCTTTCTTCATACCACCAAAGTCTAGGTAAGGACAATTTCTAGTTGTTTGAAAATTCTACTTTCAGCTCATTCGAGGGGTTTTTTTTTTTTTAAGCTCAAGAAACCTTTAACTATCACCTACTATTTCTACCCTACCCAATTCCCTAAAGAGCTCTGACATGAGAACTAAGACAAATCCCATGAGATGGCAGAAGATCAAATGCATACACACACACACACGCAGCTTTTGATTTTCTCTTTCAATCTTGCTATCCAAAAATCTTATGGGTAAAGCAAATAAATTAATCATGCAGAGGAAATAATCAGTAGATTTTTTTTCCCAGTTTTACTAAAGTAGTTGTCTCAGATCTTCATGTTTCCCTGGAGCGGTACATACTGATGTTTGAGAAGATGCACCAAGCATCAGTCCCACTAAATGCTGGACATTTATGAGGACTTAAAAATGCTTTATCACATTTTTCAACTGACGGTGTGTATAAGCCCAGTTATTTTGAGGATAAACTAATTAGTAAAATTAAAAAATTATTTTTGTACATGGCTAGTCTGAAAGTGAAAAGTGAAAGTTAGCTAAAAAAATTTTTTTTTGAGGAGTTTCACTTTGTTGCCCAGGCTGGAGTGCATTGGCTCAATCTTGACTCACTGCAAGCTCTGCCTCCCGTGTTCAGGCCATTCTTCTGCCTCAGCTTCCCAAATAGCTGGGACTACAGTATTTATAGTAGAGACGGGGTTTCACCATGTTAGCCAGGGTGGTCTCGATCTCCCGACCTCATGATCCGCCTGCCTCGGCCTCCCAAAGTGCTGGGATTACAGGCATTTGCCACAGCACCCGGCCTTAGCTAATAATTTTTACTAAGAAAAGTTAATAGCAATAAGCAGCTCATGAGTGAATGGCTACTAATAGCTTAGCTGACTTTATGTAACTTTCCATATTAAAACATGAGTAATTAATATAAAAGAGAATTGCATGCCTTTTGACACTGATGGAATTTTTTTTAAGTTCCTTTACTTATGTGCTACTTGGCTTCATAGGCCCATTGTTTGAGCTGAAATAACCCGGCTGAATTATGGGGGAAGTAATTTTGGTAAAAGACTAGTAGAAATATAAGACTACTGTGTCTTATATCAGACCCTCTTCCACACCAAAATGCATTAAGCTTTCAATGTAGTTAAAACAGCAAGCAAACCAAAACCGCTGGTTAAATAAGTAATCTATTCACGGAGAACTGGTCTTGGTTTATTTAGCTCAGGGCTTAAATCCTTAATTATGAACACTCTGCTGACCTATATAATCTCACTAACTGCAACAGAATTATCTCTTACTAAATGGCACAACAGATTACTATAATGGGTATTTCCTTGACAAAAATATCTAAGTGCTAGCAGCCATACAAAGGAATGAGATCATGTCCTTTGCAGGGACATGGATGAAGCTGGAAGCCATCCTCCTCAGCAAACTAACACAGGAACAGAAAACCAAACACTGCATCTTCTCACTCATACGGGGGAGCTGAACATTGAGAACGCTTGGACACAGAGGGGAACAACACAAAACAGGACCGTTTGGGGGGTGAGGGGAGGGAACTTAGAGGATGGGTCACTAGGTGCAGCAAACCACCATGGCACACGTATAACTATGTAGCAAACCTGCACATTCTGCACATGCATCCCATATATATTTATTTCAGTGCTAGCAAATATCCTATCTGGTCATTGGCCCATCTAGATAAGCTACAGTCGGTCAATCCAAACTTTGTTATTGCCTCTTTTCATGCAATACAGATAAGAACTAATACCATCTCCAGACACACATACACACACACTTATGCATAAGCGTATGAAGTAAACCTTTTGATATTGCATGTTTTTATTTATAATTACAAAGCTGTGATATACTACCATATTCAGTGGGATTTTAGAATTTCCCTGCAAACTACACAAGTTGTCAAGTACTTAACATATATTACTAACACATGCAACCTTAAGTGACTTAAATGGGCATTTAAGGAAGTTTCACCTCATCTGTGTATGGCAACGCTGACGAATTACTTCAGAACAGATGTTAACGTTTAGCACATTTACTTCCTTGACGTTCATTTGAAAAGAAATTTCTTATGCTGTAAATTATAAGACTGACAGACTGGAGAGTGGAAAAATATCTATATTTTTCCTATCAATTAAACACCTTTGATTTTAGAGTCAATGTCTTTAGTAAAGTATTTGAGAGCCATTAAACATTGTTCATGTCTCTTTAATTACTCTAAACCAAGCATTTACAACTCCACAGGGAGAAATCGTGTTTGCAGTGTCAATGGTTACACAGTTCCCAATGTTAATTCACTTACTCTTTAAAAATATTTCTTTCAGTAAATATCTGTTCTAAAAGAAAGCATAGGCAGTGTATCAGTCTGTTCTCACATTTCTACATACTACCCCAAACTGGGTAATTTATAAAAGAAAGAAGTTTAATTGACTCACAGTTCCACATGGCTGGCAGGCCTCAGGACTTACAATCATGAGAGAAGGTGAAGGGTGAAGCAAGGCCTTTTCTTTGCATGGTGGCAAGCGAGAGAAGAATGAGCAAATAAGAACTTGCCAAACACTTATAAACCATCAGATCTCGTGAGAACTCACTATCATGAGAATAGCACGGGGGAACCGCCCCCATGATCCAATAATCTCTCACCACGTTCCTCCCTCAACATCTGAGGATTACAATTCAAGATGAGATTCAGGTGGGGACACAAAGCCTAATCATATTAGGTAAGGACTACTCAAGTCACACATGAAATAGAGCAATGCCTCTCAAACTTCAGCATGCATTAGATTCACCTGATAGATAGGTTCAAACAGGGACTTTGGGCCCACCCTCAGAGTTTCTGATTCAGTACTGTGGGGTGAGGCCCAAGAATCTGCACTTCTGACAAGTCCCCAGATGTTGATGCTGAAGTAGCTGCTCTGGGAGCTGCACTTTAGGAAATAATGGTATTGAGTGTGTAAACACACCCAGTTGTTTTTCTAGGTTAAAAAGTGTTCAATATTTGAAAAGGTTTGGGAAAATCCTGCAGAGTAAATTGTAATCTTGGAGATTTACAACAAAGGTTCTAAAAAGTACTAAAGTTAAAAAAAATTGTTTGATTTTTCTTTAACTCAGTATTTCTCCAAATCATTTGATCAAAAATCTTATTTATCATAAATAATTAACATCTACTTGGACATTTGTAGAAATAGAGTTAGGAAAATTTCTCTCTTAAGATTATTATGTAAACCTTGTCACATGGGACTGCTGGTTTCTGGTTCCACATGTAAGAAGCCTGGAAGCTGTCACTCTGTCCTCACAACAGGTAAAAAGATAAACAGACTGAAAAATCACCAACTTTTCTTAGATCTGAAAGAGAATGGAGGACACAGACAAACTGCTGTTCCCAAGATTGGAAAGACAGATGGGCAAATACTGGGAGCTATTGTTTACCAGAGCAAAGACTCGTGATCTGAAACTACCACAGATAGGTAAACTTGAACTGTAATGGTAAATTCCTGAAAGTTCAGTATAGACAACTGTGAGAGGTAAAAACTCAAGAGCGGCCCAATAGGAGGGGGGCCCCAATATTTTGAGATTTAGCTCCAGTGGCTCAACTATATTCTCACACTAAAGACTGGAGAAAAGCCTCCTCATCCTTCTATCAGGAGACCAAGAAAAGAAAATATTTTGAAATATGCTACAGTAGTCTGTTCTTTTTAACAAGGTGTGCCCCAGCAGAAACTGGTTAACCAGATCCTAACCTTCTGTGGTGTTTGTTATCAGAGCCCAGCTGACCTGGGAGATAGAAATATCCAACTCGGCTGGGCGCGGTGGCTCACGCCTGTAATCTCAGCACTTTGGGAGGCCGAGGCGGGCGGATTATGAGGTCAGGAGATCGAGACCATCCTGGCTAAAACAATGAAAACCCGTCTCTACTAAAAATACAAAAACAAAATTAGCTGGGCGTGGTGGCAGGCGTCTGTAGTCCCAGCTAATTTTGTTTTTGTATTTTTAGTAGAGACGGGTTTTCATTGTTTTAGCCAGGATGGTCTCGATCTCCTGACCTCATAATCCGCCCGCCTCGGCCTCCCAAAGTGCTGAGATTACAGGCGTGAGCCACCGCGCCCAGCCGANAAAAAAAAAAAAAAAAAAAAGAAGAAGAAGAAGAAGAAAACAAGAAAAGAAATATCCAACTCTAGTGAGCTCTAGCTTTCTAAGTAAGAGGAGGGAAATACCCAATTCCAGCTCATTATAGCTATCCTGTTCCACCTAAGGCAGGAAAAACCTGAGACACACTTGTGAAATTCACAGCCCAGGACATGGGCTTAGTAAACGACTGAGATCAAATCGTAGGACTATAGAACACTTGTGGGACTATAGAAATCCTCACCCCACACATTACTAAAGGTCTATTTACAGCAGTTCTTTTTACCTGATATATTATGTCCAGCTATAAAAACAATGTTTTTTTGTTTGTTTGTTTCTTTTCAAGATGGCAGAGACTTTTAGCATGGCTCAGCTACTTGGAAATAGCAAGATAGTGCATAAAGATAAACTGAATTTTTTTGAAGAAGAAAGATGGAAATCCACTGAAATTGGAAAGGATATCTCGGAGTATCTTAGGGAGCAGAACATGGGCAAACAGCCCTTGTGATGTAGTCCAGCTGATACAAATGAGTGAAACCCCAGTACGCGAGAGGCAGAGAACTTCCCTCTGTGACTCGTCTTTTCATTGGGCATCTGAACAACCCAGGTTGAGGGAGAGCACTTTGTTTCTCTCCAGCCCTAGAGCTAACTTGAGGAGAGACTTGGAGATGCTGTAAAGAAAGATAACGGAAAAAGCTGCAGTCATTCTCCCAGACCCAGAACCCACAGTAGGACACCATTTTAAATCTGGGAGAACATAAAGTCAGCCATTTCCTTGGTGAGTTGGCAGTGTGCCTGCACAGGCATTTTAGTTTCAGGCCAGAAATTGAAATGCCTGCTCTAGAGTTGGGTATGGACCCCCACAGCCAGAACTCTGGAAAGTGCCCCAGCAGTGGGAAGTGGAATTGTGTTCTCTCTCATCATAGGCCTGGAGCAGGAGGAGAGCTGCTACAGCTGCAGTTTCTTCTGAATTATGAGACTTGCAGCCCAGGACAAACTTGACAACCTGGAACTGGTCTGTAGGTGTAACTGCTGGATGCCTCAGACTGTTCCCCTGAGATTATGGTGCAGTGGGGCCCTCTCAACTCCATCCACAGGCATAGATCCAGGCATTTAGGACACCGACTTGCCTGACCCAACAGCCTGGGCTGCCCCACCCTTCCTGGCATTAATCATGGTGCAGGAGGGCCCTTTGCTTCATGCCTAGGCAGATCTCCAGGCATTCAAAGCACCTATTTGCTCAGATTTGCAATCTCGGGTACCATTCCTGTGCATAGATCTGGGTGAAGGGGGACCCTCTGTGCTTCATGCCCAGGCAGATGTCCAGGCATTCAGAGCAGCTGCTTGCCTAGATCAGCAGCCAGAGTCCATGCCCAGGCATATCTCCAGGCATTAGGGGCACCCACTTGCTTGGAACAGCAGCCTGAACCTTCCCACCATTGCTGTGGAGAGACCCTGGCACAGGGAGCCCTCCTCAACTCCATGCTAAGCCAAGGCAGACATCCAGGCATCTCCTGGATTAGGAGCTTAGGCTGCCCTCCATCCCTGTGCAGAGAACTTGGCAGTGAGGAGCTTTCCAAGCTCCATACCTAGGCAAACCTCTGGATACTTGGAAGTCATCCTCTAGATTTTCTCTTTGTGTTGGTACTTGTGCCTGCCTTTAGAGACCTTGTAGGTAAACCTGCTTGGTCCAGTCCTGCCCATCTTGCCCCTGACCCCCCAGGGCTAAGAATGCAGCTCAGACCACTTACTGTGCACTCCATAAATCAGACTATTGCCTGAGGAAACTGAGAGATTATCCCAGTAAATAAGAATTAAGTATATATTCAGCTGCATCTTAGCCATAAGTCTCATCTACTGGCTTGTTGGTTGAATTGCATAGCCCAGTATAAAACCTGGTGACAAAAGTGAATAAGGCTATAGAAGCAAAGCCAAAAGACCTTACCAAGCATTATCTACCATCAGACCCCTCAGAGGGGAGAAGAAAAAGGGAAAGAAGAAAAAATAATAATATAAGGAAAAAAAAAAAAGAAAAAATCCCACCTGTCCAAAAATAATTTTACAAACTGAGAAATGTCAACATTTCTGGATGAGAAGGAACCAACATAAGTATTCAGGCACCATGAAAAATATGAATGTTGTGACACCACAAAGGATCACACTATTTCTACAGCAAGGATCCCTATCCAAAATGGACTCAGACATGACAGATAAACAATTCAAAGCATGAATTGCAAAGAAGCTCAGTGAGATCCAAGACAAGATTGAAAATAAAAACAAAGAGGCATCTAAAGCAATCCAGGAAATAAAGAAAGAGATAAATATCCTAAAAGGATGTTAGAGCACAGCTTCTGGAATTTAAAATAAAAAATTCACTTAAAGAATTTCAAAATATGATTGAAAGTTTTATCAATAGGTTGAACCAAGCAGAAGAAAGAATCTCAAGCTTGAACATCAGTTTTTCAAGCTAACTGAGACAGACAAAAATAAAGAAAAGAGAATATAAGGCCAGGCATGGTGGCTCATGCCTGTAATCCCAGCATTTTGGGAGGCCGAGGCGGGTGTATCATGAGGTCAGGAGATCAAAACCATCCTGGCAAACATGGTGAAACCTCGTCTCTACTAAAAATACAAAAAAAATAGCTGGGTGTGGTGGCGGGCACCTGTAGTACAAGCTACTTGGGAGGCTGAGGGAGGAGAATGGCATGAACCCAGGAGGTGGAGCTTGCAGTGAGATGAGATCGCACCACTGCACTCCAACCTGGGTGACAGAGTGAGACTCTGTCTCAAAAAAAGAAAAAAAAAAAAAGAGTATATAAAATTAACAAGTCTTCAAGAAATATGGAATTATAAATTATTGCCATTCATGAGAGAGACAGAGAAAAAGAAATGACCTGGAAAAAAATTGAGGTAATAATTCAAGAAAATTTTCTTAATTTTGCTAAAGAGGTAGCCATCAAGATACAAGTAATCCAGAGAAACCTGTGAGAGACTATACAAAATGCACATCACTATGGCATACAGTCACCAGACTACACAAGGTCAACACTAAAGCAAGTCTTAAAGGCAGCTAGTGAAAAATATAAGATCATATACAAAAGGAACTCCATCAGGCTAACAGCAGATTTCTGAGAAGAGACCTTACAAGCCAGGAGAGATCTGGGGCCTATTTTCAGCATTCTTAAAAAGAAATGAGATTCCAAGCAAGAATTTCATATCCTGCCAAACTAAGCATTATAAGTGAAAGAGAAATAAATACTTTTCCAGACATTAATGAAATTCCTTACTACTAAACCAGCCTTACAAAAGATTCTTAAGGGAGTTCTAAACATGGAATTGCAAGAATGATACCTACTACCACAAAAACACACTCTACTTAGAAGGCATAGAGTGGCAAGATAGATTGAAAAAGAGCCCCATTCATTTGCATCTGCTGTCTTCAAGAGACCAATCTCACACATAATAACAGCCATAGTCTCAAAGTAAAGAGTTGAAGAAAGATCTATCATGTAAATGGAAAATAAAAAAACACCAGGGATCACTATGCTTATATCAGATAAAACAGAATTTAAACAAACAAAAGTAAAGAAAGGACGTAGAAAGACATTAAATAATGATAAACAGTTCAATTCAACAAGAAGACATAAATATCTTCAATATATATGCACCAAGCAACGGAGCACCTAGATTCACAAAACAAGTACTTCTAGACCTATAAAAAGACTTAGGCAGTCACACAATCATAGTAAGGGACTTCAATATCCATTGACAGCTTAGAGAGATCACTGAGTAAGAAAACTAAAAAATAAATTTTGGACTTAAGTTAAACACATGACCAATTGGACCCCATAGACATCTACAGAATGCTTATGCTCTTCTCATCTGCACCTGGGACATACTCCAAGATTGATCACATGCTCAGGCTTAAAGCAAATCTCAATAAATTCAAAAAAATCAAAATTATACCAACCATACTATTGGATCACAGTGGAATAAAAGTAGAAATAGATACCAGAAGATCTCTCAGAACCACACAATTACGTTTACATGGAAATTAAACAACTTTCTCCTAAATGACTTTTAGGTAAAAAGGGAAATTGAGGCTGAAATAAAAAAGTTCTTTGAAATAAATAAAAACAGAGATAAAAAATTTCTAAATCTTTGGAATTCAGCAAAAGTAGTGTAAAGAGGAAACTTTATAGCATGAAATTTCTACATTAAAAAAAGATAGATCTCAAATTAACAATCTAACATCACACCTGGAGGAACTGGAAAAACAAAAACAAACCCAGATATGTAAGGCTGGTTTGCTTGGTTAGCTGAAATACGGAGTAAAAATGGCCCACTGTGAGCAAGCTGGAAACACCTGATCTACCTTAGTTTAATTTGAGAAAGGTATTCAAAGGCTTAGGGAGATTGGGATGGTGGAGTTGATAAGAGTCATTTAGACCTACTCATTTAAGCTGGGAGGGTCCAGAAGATATACCCTTGACCAATGCCTTGCAAAATAGATTTGTGAGGGCAGCACCTGCATCTCTGAAGAAACCTGCAATTGCTCTTCTCTGTATGTCAGAGCTAACAGTGGGAACCACATTCACTCAACTACTAAATTTAAGTACAATGAGAATAATTGGATCCCGAGGTAGCAGGGGCCAAGTGGCAGCACTCAACAGTCAAAGGCAAGGTGCATGTAGCTACTGTAATGGATGGCAGACAGAAAGTGGCAATCAGAATAGTCTGATTTGTGTAGAGCTCTGACATTAACTAATTAAACATGGTGTTCCTAGAAGTGAAATTGATAAGATGCCTACTGCATTCCCACTTGATTTATATAAGCAGAAATCTTCTAGTTCAAATGAACAAAAGAATAATTTGAATTACAGAAACAAAGAATCATGGCCCCTCAATCAATTCTCAGACTTGAGCCAGTTTACAGACCCAGAACCCCTTGAATGAAGGGAAGGCTGGGTCCTCTTGAGGAAGGACCCCACTACATTAGCAACAAGTATGCTGTAAATCTTTCTGCCATCCTTCCCCAAGGAGACTTCTGGCCTTTTACCACAGTAACTGTGCTTTGGGGAAAGGGAAATGATTAGACATTTTGGGGACTACTGGACACTGACTCTGACCTGACGTTGATACCAGGCAACCCAAAATATCACTGTGGTCCTCCAGTTAAAGTAGAGCTTATGGAGGTCAAGTATTTAATGGAGTTTTAGCTTAGGTCTCACTTACAATGAGTCCCTGGACTCATCCTGTGGCCATTTCCCCAGTGCCGGAATGCATAATTGGCATAGACATACTTAGCAGCTGGCAGAACCCCCACATTGGCTCCCTGACTGGTATGGTGAGGGCTACTATGGTGGGTAAGCCCAAATGGAAGCCATTAGAGCTGCCTATACCTAGAAAAATGGTAAATTAAAAACAGTATTGCATCTCCCATAATGATTGTGAATGGTGCCACCATCAACTTCACTAGCAAAATTTTTGCTTCCTGTTCTCATGACATTACATTCTGCTGGCCTAGAGGTCCTAGTTCCAGAGGGAGGAACTAAGCAGACACAACAATGACTCCATTAAACTGGGAGTTAAGATTGTCACCTGGACACTTTGGGCTCCTCCCACCTTTAAGTCAACAGGCCAAGAAGGGAGTTACAGTGTTGGCTAGGGTGATTTACCCAGACTATCAAGATGAAATCAGTCTACTACTACAAAATGGTGGTAAGAAAGAGTATGTGTGGAATACAGGAGATCCATTAGGGTGTCTCTTAGTATTACCATGGCCTGTGATTAAGGTCAATGGGAAATTACAACGGCCTAATTCAGGCAGGACCACAAATAACCCAGACCCTTCAGGAATGAAGGTTTGGATCACTCAACCAGGAAAAGAACCATGACCTGCTGAGATGCTTGCTGAAGGCAAGGGGAATATAGAATGGGTAGTAGAAGAGGGTAATCATCTATACCAGCTACGACCACATGACCAGCTGCAGAAACAAGGACTGTAATTGTCATGAGTATTTCCTCCTTCTTTTGTTAAAAACTTGTTTGTGTGTGTATATGCTTGTACTAAGAAAATATCTTCATTTTATTTCCTTTCTCCTTTACCATATTACATAAGATTTATTGATTTCACATCAGCATTTAAGTATTGTTAACTTTATGTAATAGTATTTGGGTTGGGGATTGGTGCATTTCTGGTTATACAAAGCATAGTTGTATTATGTTCGGTGTAATTATGACCTTATTATTTTCTTTATTTGAAGATGATGTATGATCTCAGGAGATGTGTATGGGTTCAAGTTGACAAGGGGTGGACTTGTGATAGTTAATACTGAGTGTCAACTTGATTGGATTGAAGGATTTGACCCTAGGTGTGTCTGTGAGGGTATTGCCAAAGGAGATTAACATTTGATTCAGTGGATGGGAAAAGACAGACCCACCCTTAACCTGGGTGGACACAATCTAATCAGCTGCCAGCATGGCTAGAATATAAGCAGGCAGAAAAATGTGAAAAGAGAAACTGTCCTAGCCTCCCAGCCTACATCTTTCTCTTATGCTGGATGCTTCCGCCCTTGAACATCAGACTCCAAGTTCTTCAGTTTTGGAACTAGGACTGGCTCCTGGCTCTCCTTGCTCCTCAGCCTGCAGATGGCCTATTTTGGGATCTTGTGATCATGTGAGTTAATAATAAACTCCCCTTTATACACACACACACACACACACACAGACATACATACATACATACATATATAATCTATTCCATTAGTTCTGTCTCTCTAGAGAACCCTGACTAATACATATGTCATCATGGAAATGCAGATCAAAACAACCATAAGATACCACTATGCACCTACTAGAATGGCCAAAATCTAAAACACTGACAACACCAAGTGCTGACAAGAATGTGGAATAGCAAGAACTCTCATTAATTGCTTATAGGAATGAAAAATTGTAGAGCATATTTCGAAGAGAATTTCATGGTCTATTATAATACTAAACATATTGTACCACAAAACTTAGCAATACAAATTATGTCCACACAAAATCCTATACATGGATATTTATAGCAACTTTATTTATATTTTCTAATGTGGTTACCTCAGCCTAGAATCCCAAGATGTCCTTCAATAGGTGATTGGGTTAATAAACTGTAGCATATCTAGACAAGGGAATGTTATTCAGTTCTAAAAGGAAATGAGCTTTTAAGCCATGAAACATGGAGAAACATTAAATAAGTATTACCAAGTGAAAGAATATAAACTAAAAAAAGCTACATGCTGTATGACTTCAACAACATTACATTCTTAAAGAGGCAAAACCATGGTGATAGCAAAAAGATGTCATGTTTAGGGTCTTGGGTGGCCCCTGTTAACCAACTCTCCCAGGGGTGATATGTTCCTTCAGTCCAATTCACACTGAAGATGAATCTGATGTTTATTCTGGGAGTACTCTTACAAGATGGACAGTGAGAGCTGGCTCATAGGCTGGGACATATCCAGTCAGGGATTGGAAGAGTGCTTGACTGGGAGGGTCTCCATCTGGAGACCATTCTCAGAGTTTAGGGAATTCTTCCCCCTTTCTTATGCTTACATTCAGTCCAGTCTATTAACAGGTGTTTGCTTCATAAAGGGAGTTTAAGGTATTCTTATAAGAGTAAGCTTTGTTTTAAGGTTCACAAAAGTTGCATCTGTGCTGAGGTGGCCTTGTCTCCAGGACAGCAGTGTTTTTAAGTGCTGTCATTATAAATACCTAGTAATCCCTGGGCCAGGATTAAAAGTCTCCAGGCCGTGTTATATCGTATTGCTAAGTGTCACATAGCATGGGTTCTGAGAGATGTTTGAGTGGGCCTTATGGCCATCTTTAATCTTATAGCCATAAAATATAATTTATAGCATACTACAAATGATTAGAGGTTTCCAAGCATTAAGAGAGAGACGGGATGAATAGGTGAAGCATAGAAGATTTTTAGGGAGTGAAAATACTCAGTATGGTACTATATAAATACATGTCATTACACATGTTTCTAAACATATAGAATGTATAACACCAAGAGCAAACCCTAATGTAAATTAAACACTTTGGGTGATTATGATGTGTCAATGCAAGATCATCAGTTATAATCAATGTACCACTGTGGTGGAGAATGTTGATGATGGAGGAGGATTCACATGTATAGGAGTAAGGTGTATATGTGAAACCTCTCTACCTTCCTCTTAATTTTGCCATGAACCCAAAACTGCTGTAAAAAGATAAAGTATTCAATAATGAAAAAAAATTTACAGTATCTGAACTAAATACATTCTCACCCTTCACACAATATACCCACGTAACAAAGCTGCACATGTACTGCCTGAATCTAATATAAAAGTTGAAATTATTTTTAAAAAGAAAATATTAAAAAATAAAAATCTTATAATAAGCTCCCTTGAGTAACTCATTGTCCACAATCTCCTCCTTTCCTCCCTCCCTTTACCAGAAAGATAGTTTGCTGTATTATATATTGATAATTCAAAGGAGCATTAGCCTTTATTATAGAGAAGGTAGAACATGCACTTATTTTTAAACAGGATAGTAGTTAGAAATTATAGTGAAGATGTAGCCCATTTTGAACTAGAAAACTAGACTCAGAGGACATAAAACAAATGGAAACAAATTTGCTTGAAGTGTGAAGTTATGCGGAATAAAAAGAATGACAAAATTTAAGACCAAATCAGACAATTGCACACAGTGATAGCACTTATCAAAAGCTGCTCTAGTACTTTCAGGGAGCTTCAAAGTTTGCTCAGAAGTTTTATTATCTCCAGCTCTAACCTACTGTATTTTATTTTTCCCTCCAGGCCAAATTTTACTTAAGAGAAAGTCTTTTTTTTTTTTTTTAATCCTAGGAATATTTGTATAAATGTGTTTTCATAAACATTGTAAGAGAGATATTACACTAGAGGAAAGAAAAAAAGAACTTTCATAGTTTGCCTGATTGAAGAATATGTATGTATTGACGACCTGAGTAAGTATGAATGAGTGGAATGAAGTTGGGCTCAATTCAATTGATGTTGTTTTCATTAAAGAAGATAAGAATACTAGAAAATTTAAAATGCTCTCAGTGCTATATTTTACACTCACTGATTTATTTTTATAAAAGCTATTCACCAATGTCCCAAGGCAGAACATGACCCTATTTTAGTCAGCTTGTTATAACAAGATACCATAGACTGTCTTGCTTAAACAATAGAAATTTACTGCTAGCAATTCTGGATGTTGTAAGGTCCAAGATCAAGAGGCTGGTCTGCCTGATTTCTGGTGAGGATCCTCTTCCTAGTTTACAGATTGACAACTTTGTGCTGTACCATCACACGGCAGAGAGAGGGGGTTAAGGGTGGGTGAGAGATATCTATATGTATGTCTACATCTATAACTATCTATCTATTTTTTTAAAAATTTTTTTAAAGGGTCCATTTTTCATTTACATACAATCAATACATCGTATTTACATATATATGACTGAATCTTTATTCTATTTTCTTCATATAAGATATTTTAACTGGTAGGTAACTGCTCTATTCTGTTTTTATAGAAAGACTAAATACCTTCTTATTCACAGGCAGTTTTGATGATGCTAGTTTGTCTCCAAATTACATACTGAATATAGTTAAAACCTTAATGAATAACATAAAAATTAAGATCCAGTATTAGCCTATTTTATGGGTCACACTGGTTATTCAAGGAGTCAACTGCCTATAGTGTGCGTCAATTACAGCTGCAACAAAGCAGAAATCAAGTGTGGTTCTGAAGACCTTGAAAAAGAAATATGACTTCTAAGACGTTCACCACTGCTTAATACTGCTACTGATGGGACATTCTTACACTGGGTTCATTTCTTTCCTTGTAATAACACTGATTTTTCTAGTGATATTTAACTTTAAAAGGTATTTTACTTCTTTAACCCTCAGAGAACTTGTATATTTAGACAACTAACCAAAAAAAAAAAAAAAAAAAAAATCAGACACACGTATCTTTGCCCATAGTTTCCAAAGGGTTAAAGTGCAGGAATTTTCTATACTGCTATACTTCTATAATGCTATAAGGCACCTTATTCCACTTTTTTCTTAAAGGAAACCTTTTCTTTGGTTTCTTGTAACTTTTCAGTGAGTCTGTCTTTTGTTTCTTCCATCTTCTCTGTGATAAGCTCCTTTGTCTCCTCCATCCTGTCCTGTAGATATTCCTTGATGGGTGGTGGCATGGACATGTAGCCATGACTGTGCAGATACTTCACAGTGAAGGATGTTCCTTCCAAAGTCACGGTGTACCGAGCAGGTGTTGCAATCTTAAACAAGGCATATGTTGTGAGTGCATTTCCACTCTGGGAGTTTTTCAGGATGCTTACCACACTGTCAGGTAACCCAATGAGTTCTAGAAAAGGAACGACATTCACTCCTTTCAAGGCCGCATAATAAAATGTTCCAAACCAAACACCAGAAGTTATTAGATGCACTGGAATCAGAACTTTTCCATACTGTCTAAATGTCTTCTTGAATCGTTGATAAAGACTAATAGATTTGTCTTGCAAAGGATCAGGCTCTTCCTTTTTTTCTGGAGTTCCCTGAGTTGTGGCACTGGATGAAAAAACCCTCTTGAATGAAACATGTTGCTTCCCTTGCTTATGGCGAAGGACTCCTGGTTGGGGTGAATGAGCATCCAACGGCCTCCTTTCCTTTGCAACGCACTGGGCAGCAGATAAATTCAACCATTGTTTTTGAAGGCCTTGTACCAAAACCACTTTGGAATCAGCATTGTACAAAAGTAAAGGTCCCTTTACATTTTGACAGCGTCCAAAAAGACCAGCATTATGTGGTTCCAAGCATGTCCTGCGTGCCAGTTGAGATACAGTCCGTGGTACATTTCATTGCATTTTGAAGAGTGTTGATAGGTTTCAGCTTCTCTTAGGACGCTGGGGCCGCCGCCGCCGCTTCCCGCCGCGCAGGCTGGACCACAGCTCCTCGAATGCCACGGCAGTGTTACTCAGCAGAGCACCCCGACCGAGTGTGGGTCCGGGTGCCGGAACCCGCGGGACTCCTCTATCTATCTATTAATATCTATCTATCTATCTATCTATCTATCTATCTATCTATCTATCATCTATCTATCTATCTATCTATTAATCTATCTGATTGAGAGAATCTCTCCTCTGTTCTCTCTTCATATAAAAACACTAATCCCATAATGAAGGCTTCACCTTCATGGCCTCATTACCTTCTAAAGTCCCTACCTTCTAATACCCTTTTATTAGGGGTTAGGTTTTAACATTATTTCTGTGGGAGAGACTGAAATATGCATTTTATAAGAGACCCATTGGAAAAAATATGTCAAACTATTGACTTTCAGCACAAAGGAAGAAGACAGTGACATCAAAAGTGCTCCTTGGAAGTGTGAATATTCTTTGGAAAGCTGAAATATAACAGACCAGACATATTCATTATACCATAGATTATTTTTATCCAATATTTCCAATCAATAAAAAAGATTTCCTGATCATCTACCCTATGTCCAATTCTCTACTTTTTCCATGTGTATAACCAAATAAGATAAATCCCCTTTAAAGGATGGGAATATTGCCCAGCAGTCAACATGATGTTGGCAATTGTATTAGTTTTCTATTGCTGCATAATACATCATCTCATTTATTTAGCAACTTTCAACAACACACATTCACTACTTCACAGTTTTTGTGGGTCAGGAATCTGGATGGAACCTAATGGGGTCCTCTGCTTAGGGTGTCAGAAGCTTCAGTTTAGGTATTGGTCAGGCTGCATCATCATCTAAAGGATTTGCTAGAGAAAGATCATCTTCAAGATCTCAGGTTGTTGGCAGAATTCATTTCTCTGTAGTTGTAGGACGGACATCTCAGATTTCTTGTTGGTTGTCAACAAGGGGACACCCTTAGCTTCCAGTAGCTGTTTGTGCTCCTTGCCACATTCCCCTCTCCATAGGGCTTCTCACAACAGAGGAGCTTACTTTTTTTAAGCCGGTGATGAAGAGAGAGTCTTTCTCATTAAGGAGTGCCCAGTCCCACTTTTAAGGGATTTTAACTAATTAAGTCATGTTTCTATTGGTTTGAATGTATCCCCCTAAAAGTTTATGTGTTGGAAACTAAATCCCAAATGCAGCAGTTTTTGGAGGTGGGGTCTAACAAGAGGTAATTGGGTCATGGAGGCACAACCCTCATGAATGGATGAATTAACATTGCTATCCAGGGAGAGGTTATCTTGACAGTAGGTTGTTATAAGAGAGTCTGGCCTCTGGTGCCTTGGTCTCTCTTGCTGTTCAACCTTCTCTTATCTGATGATGCAGTAAGAAGACCCTCAATAGATGCCAGCACCATGTTCTTGGACTTCCTAACCTCCAGAACTGTAAGAAATAAACTTTTATTTTATATAAATTACCTAGTGGTTAGCAATGTTATAGCATCAGAAAATAGACTAAGACACATTCTCACCCAAGATAATCTTATTTTGATTGAATCAAAATTAACTGATTTGGAACCTGTATTACATCTGTAAAATTACTTCACAGTTGACATTTTTTATTGGCTAAAAGCAAATGCTACCCACATTACAGGAAATTAGATTATGTAAGGCCAGAACCTCACAGGGTAGAGAGTATAAGGGCAAGTTTAGTATTTGCCTATTACAGTAAGTTTAGGCTGTATGTTATTTTTATGGTAAGTAAGTTTTAAAGAGTGGGAGAATATTTTACAGTGATTGTTAACTAAAGATAGAAACAAATGGAGGTTGTATCACTGCTCTCCATCCAGTATGGGCAACAGAGTAAGACTCTGTCTCAAAAAACAAACAAACAAGCAAAAAAACAGAGACTGTTTTAGAAAACAGAAAAACAAGCAAAAAAAAACAGAGACTGTTTTAGATTGGGCCTTACACCAGAGATTATGATTTTATTGTTGTGGAGTAGGACTAATTCATCAGTATTTTTTTTTCTATTTGTTAAGATACATGTGACATAAAAGTTTTATAGATTTAAGTTGTATGCTCCCAGGTGGTTTTTGTTTAATCAGGTGAACATGACTGCTTTCAATACTTGGAAAACAGAATGAAAAAGCTAAAGAGGGGGAGAGCTTGTCCAAATGCACACCTGCTTGTATTCCCATTAGAAGAATTTGATAAGATTGCCTAATTAAACAGTCACAGAAGAAAGATTATTGCAATTTTGGAATCACTTTAACTCATATTTTGGTAGATATCTAGAACATCTTTAATTCCGTAGTTAGAAAAAATGTTTAATTTAAAAAATAGTTTGTATGTTTCTTTGCTTTCTTCCTTTCTAAATAATTCACCTGAGGGTAAGATCAAGTTAGTCTTGTGTTAGTGAAATAGAGTTGCTACCCTGAGTAGAGGAAGAGGATATTCAAACGAGGTTGTGGTAGTGGCCAAGCATGGAATGGTAGAGTCTAAGAAAGGGGCAGAGGCAGAGGGTGTTCACACTAGATATTGTCATCAACAGATTTTTACATGCATAAGAGCTAAGTCTATTTACATTGATAAATATTGAGCAGATTTATTTCTCACTGTTAGAAAGGAAAGCTATAAATATAAAAAGAAAGAAAAAAACCTATGATATTGATTGGAATTAGTGTTATCAGTGTGAACTCATGGTTTTATATACACACACATACACATGCATACACAAACGCACACACATTTTCTGTCCCCTAAACTGAAAGGGTCTGGGAGAAGTGACACCCCAATAAAACGAGCTCATTTAGCACCTGGATCTTGGCTTCTAAATATTAATATAATTGTCATTAACAAGAACAAAGGTTTCTTGAGGAAATCACTAACTTTAGGAGTAGAACAGTAAAAGATGAGCCTGGAATGTCATGTTGTAAACGAAAACATCAAAGAATGTTGAAGACATGTCAAAAGAACACAGATGCCAGCTTGAAGAGACTCCCATTTTTAAAATCTGGTATGATTTAAACATTAACATAAATAAATATATAAATTACATCAATGAATGGATAAATAAATAGAAGATAAATCTTCCTTTATGGAAGAAAATTATGTATGTAGAAGGAATGAAGGAATTAAAAATGCACCATCTGGTAAACATCATACAACTTGATACAGGCAAGAATAATCATGGATGCTAAAAATGGTGCTTAAAATTTTGATAAGAATCAGTATCTTAGAGTGTTTTGTGTTGCTATAAAGGATACCTAAGCCTGGGAAATTTATAAAGAAAGAAGGCTTATTTGGCCCACAATTCTGATGGCTAGAAAAGTTCAAGATTGGGCACCTGGTCAGGGCCTCAGGCCATTTCCATTTGTGGCAGAAGGTAAATGAGACCTGGCGTGTGCACATACCACATAGCAAGAGAGTAATCAAGAAAGAGAGGAGTGAGATGCTAGTCATCTTTTAACAACCAGGTCTCTTGCAAGAACTCTTTTACCCCTGAGAGAGGACATTAGTCTATTCATAAGGCATCTACTTCTGTGACCCATACACCTCCCATTAAGCCTCATCTTTCAACAGCTCTGCAGTGGGAATTAAATTTCAACGTAAAGATTGGAGGGTACAAACATCCAAAGCATAGCAACCAGGATACTGACCTAGTCTCAAACTATTTCCCCATGAAAATTAACACACCAACAACGAACTTAAATAATTTTAAAAGGAAAAGGACAAACTTTAAATTAGATAATCACAGTAAACAAAACTCTGATCAAATGATCAACTTTATATCACAAGCACTGGGCCAAAGTCCAACACAGGATTCAGTGACTAAATTAGTATGTATTACCTGAATCTACTCATGAGGAATTATAAGAGAAATTGAATGTATTTCTATAAAATAGCTCTGCAAGTCTATTCTTCAAGTGTTACAATCATGAAAGTCAATGGAAGAACGAGCAACTGTTCCAGATTTATTGAGAATAAAGAAACATGACTAAATACAACTGACAATTGTTTGGATATTTCACTCTACATTTTATTATTGGACAACTTAAAATACTTGAATGGGGTTTGTATATTCATTGGCATATTAGCTTGCTAGGACTTCCATAACAAAATAACAGACTGGGTAGCTTAAACAATTAAAAAACTACTTTTTTTCATAGCACTAGAAGCTGGATTTCCAAGATCAAGGTGCTGGCAATGTTGATATCTCCTGAGGCTTTTCTTTTTGGCTTGCAGATTTCTTCCTTCTTGTTGCTTGTTTACTTAATCATTTCTCTGTGCATCTGTGTCTCTTTTCATGTCTGAATTTTCTCTTCTCATAAGGATACCCATCAGATTGGATTAGACAGGCCTCTTCTTAATATCCTCTTTAAAAGCCTTATCTCCAGATGGAATCACATTCTGAGGTACTGGAGGTTGGAACTTCAATGTGTGAATTTTGAGAGAAATACAATTCAATTTATAACAGACAATATTTGTTTTCCAGTATTAACTTCCTGATTTTGATGGTCATATTGTGGTTATGTTAGAAAATGTCCTTGTTTTCAGGATTTACACACTTAGGAATTTGGGGATGGAATATCAAATCTTTAAACTACTCACAACTGGTTCAGAAAAAAACCAAAAAGTTATTTGTACTCTCCATTCAAAAAAAGTAAAAGAAGAAAGGTAACACCAATAAGAAACAGAAGCTTATGAGAGGCAGTATTGAAGAGTAATCAATGTCATTCTAGGGAAAAGAAGTGTGACAGCGGTGATATTTGCTAAGTGACCATCACATGTTTTCCTAGGCTATAGCTCATGTTTTAAACCATGGTAAAATTGAATACAGATGGAATTACATTTTTCTCTGACCCTATAGAAAGAAGGGATAAAGTTCTAGCTCGATATAGTCAGGAAAGATGAAAGACTTTTGGTGCCAGAGGCATTAAACATTACATCAACTTCTGACATTGTAAGTGGAGAGTTCTGATAGATGGAAACCATTGTAGTTGGCTATGTACAAAAACTGGACATGTCAGAGTGGAGGGTAAGTTAAAATAATTTCTGGAAAGCACAGAAGCTAAATTCAATATTAATTAATAATTGATAGCACTTGACAGCATATAAACTATATAAAGAGAAAACACCTAATTTTCCTATATACTGATCCTTTCTCCTTTCAACAATAATATTGTATAATATTTAATTGCATTCAAGACAGTTAATTGATCAGTGTCCTAGGCTGTGTGTATATGACATTCTGAAGAATGTAACAACTTCTTTCAAATAAAAAACTTACCATCTGATGGTGAAGATTTTTTTTAAAAGATGCTCCAGTATTTTTACATAAAATCAAATAAAGCCTGTTTTATTATGTAGTGGGTTAGGAAAGTGAGAAAGTATGCCAACTACCCTGTGTGCCATGCTCTTTCTCCTTCAGGCTTTTCTTATGCCCAAAATATTTTTCCTTCCCATTCCTGTGCCCCTATTCATTTGACCACCTCCTGTGCAACTGTAAGTGCTTAGCAGCATAGATTCCATTTTGTATAACATAAGGAGTCATTACAAGATGTTGAGCAGCAAATTGAAATAATCAGAATTCTAACTTGGAGCTCATTAATTATTTCAACCAATGATTTGCTAAGTCCTAGGCACCCTTGGCTTCATGTCTTCAAGGTTGTCTTTCCTGACATCCTGAACCCGGGATGTCTTTTAGTTGCCTAGTACCCTATATTATAACTACAAATATATAGGTATCATAGTGATTTGCTTGCTTGTCTGAGAACTCTACTAGCCTTTATGTCTAATTATGTTTCATTGACTTGTATCTTCACACATAGCCCAATGCTTCATACATTAGAGTTTGCAAAAACTATTTGATGAAGAATGAAAACCTGCTAAAAATACTTTAACCAAAGGGTTTTTAAACTCAAATACATTTCTTTCACTTGGAGAATTACTAATGGATTATGTAAAATTTGAGCTGGTTTTTATGATTTGAAAGGTTGGAGGAAGAGGAAGAGGGATTCTAGGCTGAGGTAACCACATTGTGCTAAGTCATCCAATGGTAAGGGGCGCTGTGAGACAATCCATTTTAATTGGATTGAGAGTTTAGTCTAACTAGAATGCACACTTTTTCAGGTATTATACTAGATACCTTTGGAGTAAAAATTTGGGACTATGTTATAGAACATATTAATATTATGTTTACAAGTACAAATTCTTATAAGTCAGGAAGATTTGCAATTCACTTTGTATAGTGAATTTCAACTTTTCCTGACCTAATCATGGTCAACTAAATTAAGCACATTTTAACAACAGGTACCTAAAAGGTAAAAGCTGTTTTTTGTCTGAAAATTCTACTACCCTATGTGTCTAATCATGTTTCCTTGACTGACTGTTGGATCTTCACACCTAGCCCAATGCCTCATACATCAGAGTTTGAAATAACTATTTGAGGAAGAATGAAAACCTGCTGAAAATAGTTACAATCAAAGGGTTTTACAGCTCAAAGAAATTTGAGTTTATTGGGAGCAAGAACAAAAATAAAAGAATTTATGTGTCATGAACTGTACAACTCTTTCCATTTCATTCTTCTGTCACTGGTTCTAGAGGAGGAGGAGTTTGTTCTTTCGGCTTCCTTTGTCTCAGGAAGACTGCACCCTCTGGTGGAAGTGGTGTTAATGGCTCTTTTTGAAGGATGCTTTACCTACGCAGGCCCCTACCTGTAAAGCCAGGGAGAGCTGGAGGCTTAGGTTTGGATTTTAGTTAAGCTTATGATAGGCATGGTCTAATCCTAGTAGTCCTGATTTGTGAATAGTGCTCGGGCATTTAAAAAGTCTCTCCAGATTCTACTAATTAGATTAGGATCAACTTTCACCCTATTTTCCCTAAATACAGTGGTATAAAGGCAGAGCTTATACCTCATTGGTCTATTTCCTCTTAAACCTCTGCCAAAGAAATGTACATGAAGTAGGGGAGGGTTAGTTAATATTGATTGAATTACTTTAATTGTATCTACCTTCACTTACTTAGAGTATTGTACCTGATAGATTAGATTAGAACATTTCTCTGGCTTCTTAATTTTTCTGACTAGTAAAAAGAAAGCTTTGATTCATAATATATTTAGGGCTAAATATATTAACAGTCTAATCCTGAACTTCACTTGTATTTTCAAGGAAAGAAAATCATACCAATATTCTGACCATGAAAATGTCCCAGTGCTTTCCTTCTTTATTCCAACTCCTAAGAGTACCCTATAAAATGCAAGACTTATGAAAATATTAGCCATATTTTTAAGCTGGAAAATCTTGCTCTGGATTGGCAAGTACTGGAATTATAAGCATAAGGACTAGAGAAAGATAATGAGCTTCTGAAGTAATCACCCTGTCCATCCTCCCTTACTGAAATGATGATGAATATCCCAGTGAGTGTCAAAGGCAGTCTGGTTTCTTTCTCATTCTGTCGCAGGCCCAGGAGTCAAGAACTTCCTTAGTATCACCAAAAATCAACTGAGCCCCCTTGGCATATCTCCTTGATAACTGATGCATGCTTAAAACCCGTTTAAAAAGATTTCCTAAGCATTAGCACAACAGTTGCATTTTAATATTTTTAATGGCAGTCATTGAAACAGGTTTATTTTTAAATATATGTAGAAAAATACAAAGCACAGGATCATTATATTCTAATTGTAAAAGTGAAATATTGGGAATGAAGTTTTAATTGTATGTGTTTGCAATCAAAATAATGCAAAATGGTAAGAATCACAGAAATGCAGGGTTGGAAGGGCTACTAGATAAAAGAGAGGCACACTGAATAAAAAGAACTTAAACAGTGTACCATTTTTTAATACTGGTATACTATCTTTATTCTTAGTATATTAGCAATTTTAAAAAGTTTTTTTTTTCCTAGAATAATCAAAAAATTCAAAAGCAAACTGAAGTTTCTATGGAAATGTTAGTGTTAGTAAATTAACTGAAGCTTAATAATAAATCATAGTGTGGACTTCCTGAGCACTTACTAAGCACCGTAGACTGATGAACTTATTTAATCCTTACAACAATTATATCAGTTATGGACTATTATGATACTAACTTTACAGATTAAAAAAAAAATCTGAGACATGAAGATATGTATCTTGTCCAAAGTCATACACTCTTAGTAAGTGTCAGAGTAGGAATCTGAATCCCAGAAATCTGGCACTAGAGCTTGTGTTCTTAACCACCACGCTATATGCATTTGCTCCTCCGAGCCTAGAAACAGTGGGGACCGTACTTGCCAGTGCGAGCTGCCAGAAGTCAGTAGCCAAGTGGCAGAGAGAGTACAGGGAGCATCAGCTGTTGAGAGGCTCAGAAGCATTCAAGCTGCTACTACCTTATAGTGCAAGGGAGTAGAAATGAGAGACAGGAAACTGAATGCCGATCTAAGAGGCCTCTACCTCACTTGAGTTATATTGCCAGAAAAATAAATGTGCAGAATTTAATGAAGTTGCCAAATAAATTCATTTCTACTGAGATCAAAATAGGTTTTCTAATACTGAGTGATAAAAATAAACCCTTCCTCTGAAATATCTAGACTGTTTGCTGTTAGAGGGCATTCTCAGTCCTCTATCTAAAGCATTTTTCAAAAAGAGTAGTAAGCAGAAATGTCCAGTGAGAAGAAATGGCTGGTACAAATCTAAGGGAGGGACCCAGAAGCTAGAATACCTGAAGTATCATCTTATTTCTGTCGCTCACTACCTATGAAAACATGCATGTGTTGCTAACCTCTCAGTGCATCACTGTCCTTGTTTATAATATAGAAACAATAGCATATTCACAGTCATCTTTTAAAAAGTTAGATGACCATCTTGGTGGCTCAAAGTGCAGAATATGTAATGGGAAATTTTGTGAGTCTGAAAATATTTTTAAAGGACTAATAAGCTAGAGAATTTAATATATTTTCTTTCCAAATCTTATTAAAATTTAAACTTCTAACTATTCCCAGAGTGAGCTAATAGCAATTTCTCCTTATTTTTTCCTTCATCTAGTTTATCTTAATTGACCTTTCTTAGTCCCGCAAAAATTTCCTACACTCAGAGGTGGCATTTAGCAGGAATATACCTACATACCTGAAAGATATTCTCATTGTCAGTGCCCATGCCATTCCTATTGTTAATATTGTGTTAATATTGTGATATATTGAATATCACCCCTGCTTTTATTAATATTATTATTTTTGTCTTACTCATTAATTGTCCTTTTATTTCTTTTCAAGGATTCTCACCATCCAGAAGTCATACCAGGTAATGAGGATGAACACCAGCTCCTTTCTCATTTCCTAACCAATGTTGAACTGTAAATCTCACCCTCCCTCTGAATATCCTTTAGAATCAATGTGAAAAATAAATATCATCCTGGAATTGTCATGTTCAAAGGGCAAGGACTGGTTTTGGTGTGAAACTTTGCCCTGATCCTGAACACTCAAGAGAAGCATGCATCTTTAGTGCTATTAGGGATCTGGGAAGTCATCTAGATCAATCCCTTCCTTTTATTGGAAAGAAAACCAAGGCCCGAGCATTTAAGTGTGTCATTCAAAGTCACGGAGGCTCTCCAGAGAAGAAGAAAGAATGGCAATCTCAGATCAATGGATGTGAATACTTTCGGTCACATCTGAAGAGTAAATTCTCTTGCTAACCTTTCTCCGTAGTCTGTCACCCTTTTTTCTATTTTACATGTCTAGTACTCCTACTGTGTGCCAAGATAAATTTAAATCCATTAATATTTAATTTACACAATCATCTTACAAGGTAGAGACAGTGGGAGAACCGCCTTGAAGAACAAAAAGAAATAGGTAAATTTGTATTTTGCTTCTATATTACAAATAAGGAAAGTGATTAATAGAAAGGATAAGCAACTTATGCATGTTTTCACTGGTATTGAGCCTCAGAAATGAGATGATAATGGACATGGTATTTCAAGTCCTGAGAATACCAAGGAAATGAGTATTGATAGCGAACAAAAGAGGATCAAGACTGAGCCCCAGACACACCAATATGAAGGATTGGAGAGAAGAGAATAAATCAGCTGAAGTACCTGATAATGAGGAATTGTTGAGTCGTAAGTGACCTCAAAAATATATAGGGTCCTGGAAAATAAAGAGCTAGAGAGTATTTTGATAAGGAGGGGGTGATAAACTGTTTGGAAATCTGATGTTAGATCAAGGAAGATGAAGAAAGAACACTGACCTTTGCACTTAGCAACATGAGGGATACTCATGATGTTTACATAGCAGTTTCATGGAGAGGTTAAAAGTTGGATTAGGGTGGATTAAGCAGAGAAAGGGAAAATGATTGAAGACAACAAGTATAGCAGCTCTGGAGGAATTTAACCAAAAAGGAGATGAGGTTGTAGTTCTTAAGGTTTCATTTGTAATAACTGGAGGATGTTTTATGAGGAAGGGCATCATCCAAGCACTGAACCTTGGATAAATGGCTATATTTCATCAGTGATGGAAGAACTAAAGCCAGATATAAGAAAATGAGCAATTAGAAGAGATTGTATAGAAGTTAAGAATGAGAATGACAAAACACTCCTGTTCTTTCCATATATTATATTTCTTATATGGGTTTTGGAATAAAATAGGTTAAAATTTGAATAAAACTGATTTATGAAGACTATTGGGCAAAGTCATGCTCCTGTAGAAGTGGTCTGTTTGAGGCTACTGAATGCCAGTGACTGAGATAAATCACTTGAGAATTGCCAGCTGTCCAGTCAAAGACATCCCAACAGGGTGGCACTATTTTGGTGAATTCATTACAGCCTAACAGTCAGAATTGGACTTGTGCTAATGAATACACAGAGAATGTAAATTTAATTATTTAAATTAGGCACATTCTCCAGTGACTAATGCTCAGAACATTATCATATTTTACCTTTCAGTTTCATTATTTCTTGTGTTTTTAGTCTATCTCCCTTCTCTTCATGTATTCTTCAAGCTCTATGAACACAGTTAAAAGTAATTATTTTAATATGTGTTTCCTTAGTTACAGTCAAGTGCAGTCATGCTTCCCTAAGATCATTCTTAAGTCACCTTGATCAAATTACAGGTGCATGAAGAATGTCTCTTAAATAAAATGATTTAGAAAAATGTGCCAATGATTACACTTATTCTAAATGTTGAAGCTCCCTAATTAATTGACCACAGGGTATCTTTTACTTCAGTACTGGAAGAATGTTGTACATACTTCTGTAATGCTTATAAATAGTGATTAGGTTCTCCTTTATGGTCATGTTGGATATCAGCCATCCAGAGGATAGACAGGACCTTCAGAAAAGCCAGAAAATAATAATATTTCTCTAGGTTCCCTTTTTACATGTCAAGAAAAGATATTTAGGCATGTATTCCTAGAAAAAAAGTACTAAACAGCACCAGTGAGATGACAGTCTTCTGAGAAGGAGCACTGTCTATCAATTGGGTATTGCATTTTGTTACTAGCAGCAGACATGAAAAAAAAATCAACTCAGTGAAATAAAATAAAATGTGAAAAAGTAAATAATGTAGGGTAGGTGTGATGACTCCATAATGCACAACACTTAGGCTATCTCTTCTCTGCTCAACATATTTTGTAAGTGACTTTCATCCTCAAGACCATCTCATTGCCATTGGTAATCACTGTAGCTCCAGCTGTCATGTCTTCATGAGAGGCAGAAGGACTATAAAATACTGCCAGGTAAATTCAGTTCATAATAAAAAGTTTTCCAGAAGTCTTATCTAAAACTTCCACCTACATCTTATTGGCCACGACTTGGTTCTGCTCAAATCATTGGAAATATAAAGTTTTATAGATGGACACAATGCCACTCCCCAAAAATCAGGGTTTTGCTGCAAATGAAAAAGAAAAGAATGGATTTGGGGTGGGAAATAAACTTTCACCAAGGTTAAACTGGCTTATGTGTTTTTTGGGGGATTATTTTTTAGAAGTCTGGTGATCTAACTCTTCACTAAGGCCTTCATTTCATATCAATTTGTTACGTCTAAGGTTTTAATTTTATTTAAATGTTTCTGATTGGTTTCTGATATTGCTATATTTAACCATATATTTAAGAGTGGTGCTCTAAGGATAGGTTATTTGCAAACTCACTGTTTACACTGAGAGTCACTTTTCTTTTTACTGCTTTGAAAAATATTTTTCAGACCTATTTTATTAAGAGCTACCCCCCAAGCTTATACAGTGCTTTTGGCAAAATAAATCATTTATTCCATACATAGTCTTCCATACAGTAATTTTTATCTCAATTTGTTAAATACCATTGCCACAACAAGTTTGCCGAGGCTTTATGTAATCTATCTTTCCAAAGCTTAAATGATTTATAGTACTTCAACAACCATGATTATTAACTTGGCCCTTCAGGTTTGTTTACTATACAGTCTTCTTCCAAATACAAGGACATAAAATTTTTACTTATACAATTCTCAACATTTTAATAACGTTATCTTTCTAATTTACCCATTTAAAATAGTTGTTGGTTCATGATGATGGCACTTATATGCGGATGCGAGTTTTTTGCCTTTCTGTTATAATACAAAATAATAAATATTTGTAAAATGTCCATATCTACTAGGAAGTTAAAGTCCAATTTTAGATTACACTTTTTTTGGTAATTAATAATATATACTTACCGAATACCTATTCTGTATCAGAATAGTAATACTTTACAGAAATACAAACATCAGTAATAGTCCTGATTTAATGACAAAACATGTAAACTAACACTGCAGCATGACGAATGCTGTAATAGGGGCATCAGCTAGAACAGTGGCCCCATGTTGGCATGACTTCTTTTTATGAGAATCAGAGCAATGGCTCTCAACACTTACACTTTCTCAGAACCAACTTCAGGAATTAAAACAGATACTGGGGCCTCACTTGTAAAGATCTAGAGATTTCTCAAATGATTTTAAGTAACAGGTTGGGGAGGGTAGATATTCGATTAAAGAAAGCAATACTTGTGCTGATTCTTGAGAGTGGGACAAGAGTTTTCCCAGGAAAGGACATATTAGGCAAATATAAAAGCAAATTTAGGCCAGGCATGGTGGCTCACACCTGTAATCTCAGCACTGTGGGAAGCTGAGGCAGGAGAATGACGGGAGCCCAGGAGTTCAATACCAGCCTTGTCAACATAGGGAACATGAGGAAACCTTGTCTCTACACACACACACACACACACACACACACACACACACAAAATAGGTGGGCATGGTGGTTTCACCTGTAGTCCCAGCGACTCAGAAGGCTGAGGTGGGAGGATGGCTTGAGTTCAGGAGGTTGAGATGGCAGTGAGCTGTGTTCCTGCAATCGCACTTTAGCCTGGGTAGGTGATAGAGCAAGAGCCTGTCTTGGAAAAAAAATAATAAAGGAAGTATGATCACCAATGGAGGCACTGTAAGTGACTGTTTCAGAGTAGCAAGAATAACAGGGAAGAGCAGAGTTGATTTGAGGCTGGTTTTAGATGTGGACAGAATTAGAGGCACTCCTATTTGCCACACACGAAAGTTTGAAACTATCCATAAGCCCAAAATTTTTCAAATTGTGTTCATTAAGTATTTACAGGCTCCTTGTCTAGGCCACAGAATTTATGAACAAATAGGTTTGGAAAATGTTGCATACTATTCTTTCTTCCTGGATATTCAACATGCCTAAAACTTCAAAATACCCTGAGAGGCCTACAGCAATGAAAAGAATTATGTCTGCAATTTCCTAAGCTTATTTATCTATGGAATTTTGTTTCTCTTCCCCAATCCCATTTTGATTTTTCAATTGATATTCTTTAGGACACAATAGAAAGTTGTGAATAGGGCATTAAATCAATGTACTTAGTGTGTCTCAGAAATCCATTTTAGTTGTCATATTAAATGGGGAGCTTGGTAATACTGGAGACCTGAAACCAGTTAACATGCTATTGTGCCATTCTAAAAAGAAGATTGAAAGTTCCTAAGCAAAGAAATGTAAGTGGAGGGGAATAAAAGAGAAAGGATTTGAGAGATTTTTAAAAGAGAGTATGAGAGGATTTATGGATAATGAAATAAGAAAGAGTCATTCAGGAACAGGTAATAAAGACCAAATTCCTGCAGAAGAGAACAGGTGATATTTAAATGGAAATACTTACATATCCATATGAGACAATCATAGTCTTGCAAAAGATGCTTTAGTTTGAGTGGAAAGAGACAGATGGCTATTAGTAGTGATCAAAGTTTCCTGATATAAAATAGTGAAAAATGCAAAGCAAATGTTTTAGCTTAAAATGGTATTATTCCCCTCATAAGAACATTTGATTATAATGTAATTCAGTAATAAAAGTATGATTTTTGACATAAATGTGATTTTAAAATGTCTTTGGAACATATGTATTTTGTCAGTGAGGTAGTACTGGTAGTACCAGGATGAGACTGAGAAATTGCATGAACTCTCAGTCTGAACAAAGAATATATGGCAAAAATGTGATCTGAGAAATAATATGCCAGTGATGGACTAGAAACCAGAAGATGATGGCTTGATATATTTCTGCAGCACGTGTGAGCGTAATAGAGAATGAAGAAGCAAGTCTTTATTAGTAAGTTCTATTTTTAGCACCTTATTGCTAAATTATATATTTGGTCCAATATTGCAGTATTTGAAGGACAGAGGATCCATAAATCCTAAAATTTTATTATTGGATACCCTCCTATTTATTTTTAATTTTTTTAGCATAAAATTCTCTCAATCTGTGTGCCATTACCATAAGTTGTTCATCATTCTCGATGAAAATTAGGTGTTTCTATCACACTAATGAGCTTAGAATTTTGGAGATTAGTGATTGCTGGTAAAAATACAGGTTTTCATAATTTTTGTAATAGACATAATAAGGTAAAACTAACAATTTAATATGTGTTTATTATGCCTTTGAATGGGTCTTACATTTATTAAAATATACACTGTAGGAGTATTTATGTGTCACAATTGAAATAATGTCAGGTTAAGTAAACATTTTCACTGTCTCCAATATTATAAAAATACAAACCTTAGACTATAAACAAAATTTACATTAATATCTACCCTTAATACTTTGAGTGTAAAATACCTAATTTCAATCAAATATTTTTAAAGCCAAGGACTCAAACATGATAGTATGAACATATTGAGTAAGAATAAGTGTTTCAATATGAATATATTTGGCTATCTAATGAATACATGGCAATGTGTAGCAATGTCTGTGAAATCTTGGGTGTTTTTTTCCATTTTCCTTTCTTGCCTTTCTTTTGATCATAAGGAGAAACAGACAGTTCATGTTACAGAAGTATAGGCCCATCTGCTTCTCATTTTGACTTTCTTTGTTTTTAAAGTTCTAAACTAATTTTTAGACTAATTGTAAAGCTGATCAAAAATAACTTTAATTTTTAAATTTGGTGCGAAAAAGACAGCCAAATATTCTCGTCTCAACTTACATATTTTTGTGAAAGTATCTGATATTTCATCATCAATTTGTTTCTCTTCCAGGGAAAATTAATACTGACTTTATAGATTTCCACTGTCGTAAATAGAATAAAAATAACAGATAAGGAAAAATTAATATATTCTGATTAATGTATCAATATACTATTAATATATATCACATTAATAGGTATTCACATAAATTTCTTAATGATGTGAACCTAATTTTTTCTTCAAATAAACATTCCTATCATCTATAAATAGATTCCATCTATCCCAATAATAAAATTAACTATGTATACACATTTTTCACTGGTTTTTGTTCATTTGTTTACTTTTCCTTTATTGACTGATTATTTAGCAGAATGGTGTCTACTGGTAAAAGAGTGCTAAATTAATTGTCTTTAGGTTGAGGGATTCAGCTGTAAAAAAAACTAAAATTGCCATTATTAATTTAATAAATATGCTTAAGTTATTTAGTTGTGTCATAATGAACAGTTATAAATGGCATTAAAGAAATCAAAATAGCATTTTGATTTCTGTCATGCACTGTCCTTGTTTATATGATTTAAGTATATTACTTCCATTGAGATTGGGGGGTTCTGTGGGAAAGACTTCGGAGTGTAACTCTGAAAAACTCTAAATAAATTTTTTTTATTTTATTTAAAAAAAGAAAAAGAAAAATGAAATAACCAGCAGAATCTATTTTCTTAACTACTCCATCAGTGAAATAAGGACCAAGTGCTATATATGTAAAGCAAAAAACAAACCAAAAAATAAATAAATAAATAACCACACACATCAGATGACTCATAGCATCCAGGACTGTGATGACTGAAAATATTTCAAGGGAAGCACTTGTGAGTGCTAGTCAGTATTATCAACAGTTCTCAGGGAAAGGATTCTTGCTCAGCACCATGACTTGATTCACACTGTATTTTGGAGAATGGCGAGAGAAACGTGTAGCATAGAAGATGCTTTTCTGTAGGTTTTAAAGAGGAAATAAATTAGTTCAGTAGATTTGCAGGAGAGTGGGAGAAACTAAAACATAAATCACAATTACAATATTCCTTCATATTTTCCATAATGCAAGTAGAAAGGTTTTGTATTCTAAAATCATTCAGAGATTCTTAGAGCTCTGTCTCTGAATATGAAGGAAACGTGTTTCTTGGGTATTAAAATTCTTAGCATAACTAGGTAGTAATTGTATTTGTCCTATTTTTCAGATATTCCCAGAAGAACAGGGAAGAGAAAAATGACTGAGTGGGAACATCTAAATACAGTGAATTAATTCATAAGTGATATTGTGGATTATAATGTTACTTTTACAATACGTTGTTATATTCCCATGTAGGGTTTTGTCAAGTGTGCAGGTCATTAATGTCTACATGACTGGTCTTATGGTGGATAAAGCAAATTGGACTCTCAATTAAGTTGGACCTATATTATTTATGGTCACAAATATCAGGCAATTAGGCCATCAATAATTATTTCTTATAGAATTATATGTTTTATATAATATATGTATAAAAACCATGTATATAAAATAAAATCATAAACTATGACTTAATTATCTGCTTGACATCTTACTTTGGTGTACTTTACAATGGTGAGAACTTGTCTGGAATTTGTTGAACAGTCTTTACTTACCAAGCAGCCAGAGAAAGTTTGGCTCACCTCCAAGCAAGCTGCACAAGCTCAAGCTCATTAAAAGCTCATAAAGATGCTATTAGGTATTACAAAGGATCTGACCGTGGTCCCCATGGTTCTAGCTGCCACTGGTTTCCCACAGAGCCCTAGTACAATCTGTAGTGTGCCTGGAAGAGCACAGATGGATTCTGTACACTTTGTGGTCTGAATAATCTTCACCTAATGACAACAGATGTGGTAGGTAGAATAATACTCCCTCCCACCAAAAACAACAACAACAGCAGCAGCAAAAACACATAGATGTCTACCTTCTAACCTATGGAACCTGGTAATATATTAATTACAGGGTAAAATGGTATTAAGATTGCCGTTGAAATGAAAGTTGCTAGTCATTTTACCTTAACATAGGGAAGTAATTCCGGATTATATCAGTGGACCCAATGTAATTACTAGGATCCATAAAGTGGAAGACAGAATTGAAAGAGAGAACCATACAGTATCATGAAAACTTCTTGGCCTGATGTTACTGACTTTGAAGATGGAGGAAGGGGGCCATGAGTCAGCTAAGGAAAGAAGGTGGCCCTATACAAACTGGAAAAGGCAAGAAAACAGTTCTTGTCTAATGGAGTAAATCCCATGACATAAATGGATGTGTGAGTTTCCCTGCCAATCAGCAGATTGGCATATACTTGGTACCTCATGCTTCGTAGCAACCACCAGAATAGTGTTACAGAGAACTGCGTTGGAAATTTCCTAATCCGTATGCTTCATTTTGAGGCTAGTATATAACCGCTGATGTTGTTTCCAGTCCTTGACTGATCTCTGAAGCTTCACATTTGAAAAACTATTATAGCTAGAGTAGTACGTGGTCAATCTCATGTTTGTTTGATTAAAATATTGTAGAGACCAATATGCAGGAGCTAGCAAAGTAGTAATCATCTATTCTGAGGTCAAGCAGGACAACTGCTCTTCCTAAGAATGTTTCATCTTCCCTTGAGAGAAGTTCTGGCAAGGTAGGTGGTTGGCAACAGTGACTCTTATATGGTGATCCTGAAATCTGTCTCTAATTTCTGCTCTCCTTTATTTTATCAGTGAGACAATGTTGAAATTTTATATTTCATAAGATTTTAAGGATGTTAACACTTGTGAAACTAAATGTACTCACAACACAGTTTTAGTTTATGAGTTTGAATTCACACTCTTGAACATAAGATCTAATCCTAATGTACAATCTTTCTACTCTTAAAATTGGAAGGAGCATAACATGTTCCAAATTGCAAATAACATACATTACAAATTACATGTATTGCAAACATAAATAATTTTTGAATTTAAACATGTCTCCAGAGCATTTTTTATGGTTTCCCTATTCTTCTTTCAATATAATGTGCCTTGGTGATAAAATAGAGAAGTATCTACATAAATGTAAAGGAAAATTAATCCATATGGCTATGATAATATAGATTATTGTCATAATATTTTGACTATAACAAGTAATTTCTAGAAATTAAAAAGGATTTTATTTAAACACAATAATTTTTATAATTCACATCTTGATTTTCAGTAAATTATTGTTTCTCAATGGATAATTTGATAAATATCAATATCTCATAGCAATGGCAGATTGTAGTTATTATATAAAAGCAGTCTTTTTGAAATATTTATCATCTCCTGATATTTAGGCTTAACTACTCCCATAAGGCTGCATACCTATTAACACTTTATAAAGGATAAATGAAATTATAAATGCTTGCAAGATGATTTTTTCTTAATTAATATCATTAAGTGATACAAAGCCTGGAGAGTGAAGTATATCTTACCAATTCATGAGACAGTGTTCTCTATTTGCTACTTCTAGTATGTGTTTAGTTGTCATTTCTACCAGAATTGAAAATACTGAAGGGCTGTTACTAGAAGGGGGTGTTTTGATTAGTAAAGATCACGTGTCTCCAGTTTTCACGGAACACTCAAATGATGAGGCTGTTTTATGGAGGAGGCAGATTGGATGCCGCAGACTTCTCAACAGTCTGAAAAGCCCTGTTGGGCAGTCATTCCTTACATCTGGAGATGACAGAAACTATTTTTTTCTGGTCTTAGATAGTGCCCTCTGGTATCTGTGCACACACGTGGAACACGATCCTGTCACTCTGAAAAATCCCATCTCTCTGCACTCCAATCTCTTCATGCACATTTATTTTCTTGAGTATTTTTCTTAAATCCTCATGGGCTTGAAAGCATTACTAGGATTGAGTTTCTTAGGGTCCAGGATACAAAAATAGAGTAATGCAAAAGCAAATTTTATTCCATCCTAACTGTTCATACTCCTTAATTTGTTGACATGTTTTCATTTGTTTTCAACCTTTAAAATCAAACTGCAGCTAGAAGCATACAAACACATTGCAAACATTAAGATATTAGCTAGTTCTTGCTCCTTTACACACTGCAGATTATGAGAAATTTATTTCATAATGATAAAGGTTAAAATTGAAATGTCTCACATTATTCCACAAATGACACAATATGGCAAAATTATTATTCTATAATAAATGTTATTATATTAAAATGAATTCTTTTAAAAGGCAATCTTTAATTTTTACAAGTTATTTAGAGTTTTTAGGGACACTAGAGGATGTTAAAATATAGTTCCCTAATACCGGAAGAGTACATTGCACTATAACTTTCTTGAGGCGAGAGTACAGTATGGAATGCAAATCAATACAAATTTAGTTTAAAAGGCTTATTTTCAGAATTTTGTCAATTTTCTATTTTCATAGAAAGAAACAACTGAATGAAACGTAGAAAACCCTATTATGTTCATTTTCATAATTATTAAACAATTAAGAGAAGTCATTGGTATTTTCTTTTACAGTTGAGGAAACCATGGTTCAGACAGGTAAAATCTCACAAAATCATATCGCTTGAACTTACTGAATTCTGTATTTCAAAGACTACCAGTTACATCTCGCTTTAATGAAAACAATGATGAGACGAAATGAAAGTCCAGGGACTTTCATAGTATCAGTAAGATGTCATGCTTCCAGATTGCTTTCCTATGGAAAATATGCACTTTCAAAAGGCTTTCAGTTCTTACCAACAGAAACTCCTCTTTAAAATTCCTACTAATTAGTCATAAATTCTCTGTCTAGATCAATACCCAGTAACAAACGTGTACATGTACCCCCTGAATTTATAAGTATATATATGTGTGTGTGTGTGTGTGTGTATGTATATATATATAATCTTACTAATTAATGTATTACTTATCTCACTCCTGTCCTGTGACGTTTCTCCCACTCCCACATACCAGGATATATTATTCTAGCATTTCTGTGATCTTCCCTTTATCTGAAAATATCTTTATTAAAAAATAGAATATTTTCTTGTTTGTAAAAGTGTTATTTTTTAGATTCTGCAATTATCTTTTTTCTATTTTTTGAGCTCTAAGCTGTCTCTTTGTTTCTAGGATGGCACATCTCAGTATCTGTTGAGTTAAGACCATGATGGGTTTAAGGAATAGCCTTCTGTTTTGTAGCCACTCCATGGTCTTCTTGGGGCCTGCCAACCCCTGGATAACAGGAAATCTTCATACATGTAGCTGGTTTAAAGGGACTTCCAATGATGAATACTTCTGTTTAAGTAGAAGGTTCTGAATTATCAGTAGATAAGACCAGTATAACCGTTAGAATCTTTGGTAGCACACCTGATTACCTACGTGGACTTTAGTTTCTGACAGAGCCTTGAGCAGCTGCTCACAAGGGAAAGTGTATGTAGACTGAAGCTATGCAGAGTGAAGTCTCAACAGCTGAAGCTTACTTGGGAACCAATGGTGCCCTAAATTAAGATAATTTATGAAACGTTGTAAGCCTGTAACATTCTTCATGGAAGTCAGTTAGGGAATGGAAAGTTTTGAGATAAAAAGAGGTAATCCAATAAATATATTCCAGTTGATTTTAGGCAGAAAATATGAAAATAGGATTTTCCTATCTTATTTACTGTTTTTTCTCCTACTCTAAGGTTTATTTTTTAAAATAAACATTTATGCAAATGTAGTATCAGCTATGAGAAGAATCAAAAAATATTTGTTCAGATGCACCTATACAACCAATAGGGTTTTATATTTGTTCAGATGCATCTATAAAACCAATATAATTTTTCCCTTAGTAACGTTAAGCTCATGTTCATAAATGTATTCATGCATTTGAGACTGTTAGATGTATCCTCAGCATTCAAATTTGTTCAGTGATGTCTTGAATTATACTAAAAGTTAAAGCCCATACAAGATTAAGAAATTGGCAAGAAAAGAAAAGAAAATATAACCTGAATTCTTGAAATGTTAATCACATTGTAACTTTATCATCTTAAGCGCTTATTTCCACATAATATTTATAAATAACATAAACAATATTTTAGATATAACAAAATTATTAACAAATTAAGAATTACGTATTTTATCATTTACAATTCAATTAGGAAAAATGTGTTTATAGTAATCTCAGATTAAGAAAAAATATCAGTATTCAGATTTTGGTTTCTACCTTTGTGGTGATAAAATATACATTTACATTATACTTTATGCTGATACATTGAAACTCTATAATTGCTGATACTACACAATCGTGAACTGAAAACATGTATTTGCTTAATGATAAAATTACATAGTTTAAAATAATTACAGTTGTTATTTAATTATCCCATACCTGGCATATGACCATTGATTCACCCTAAACTTGTACACTTCAAACATCTCTTTTTATATGCTATATTTGTAGAATAATGAATAAACAATATTTTAGATAGCTTTGTTAAAAATTAATTCTACTTTCATATATTTGCTCAATATCAAAACATTCTGCAAATGTATGATAAAGGGTTGGTATCCAAGACAACAAATTACCTGAAGAAACCGTTTTAGATGTTAGGACTGCTATAAACTGAATTGTATTTCCCCAAATTCATATGTTGAAGCCCTCACCCCCACTGTGATGGTATTTGGTGATGAGATCTTTGGAGGTAATTAGGTTTAGCTAAGGTTATAAGGGTGAGGAATTAATGATGAGATTGACATCCTATAAGAAGAGATCAGAGAGCTTGCTCTCTCTAGTTTCCTCTTTCTCAGAACCTTTACAAAGAAGTCATGTGAACATAGCAAGATGGTGGCCATTTGCATGCCAGGAAAAGTCTTTACCAGAAAGCAACCATAATGGCACAATAATCTCAGGCTTCCAGCCTCTGAAACTCTTAGAAAATAAATTCCTGGTATAAGCCACACAATCTATGGTATTTTGCAATGGTAGACTAAAACAAAACCTTTTTCATAATTAAGAAGCCTTCTTATATTAAAGAATCATGTTGCAAACCTTCTATATTCCCAGTGATAAATGTGTATTATGTTTCCTGTGAATAATGATGTGGGATTTTGATAATGGGAAAATTATATAATGCGTATTTTTATATATGAAACTCTGCTCTAGGAGACTAAATGCATAGAAACTTCATGTATGTATTTTCTTCTAAATGTGTAACAGCTGGAAAATGATTAAATAAATTACAGTTCATTGATACACTAAAAAATATTTCATTACGTGGTATAAAAATATTTGTATGGCTATTAATTACCTAGGAAATTCTTACCATGTAATATTCACTGAGAAAATAAAAAACATGTGATTTGCTATTATTCATGTCAAGAATATAGTATAGACTGCTCTTTTGTGTGTATGTGGAAATTGTGTATACAGAGATTCTGTTTTTCTTTAATGGGTGAGTCACATTTCATCTTATCCAGCTACTCCTGTTTTGATGGATATTCGGTCTATTTCCAAATGGCCCACTATAATATTGCTTATACAATAATCTTGTGTAGATGGCATTACATACTTATATAATTATTTTATTTATTTATTTATTTATTTATTTTAGATACAATTCTTGAAGTGTTTTAATTTTATCATAGTCTAAAAAATTTTCTTTTACATATGACGTAGGAAACAACTATGATTTCAAAGAAAGAATGACGCTTAAATATCTGAATTACAAATCACTGTAGGAAATTATTTAAGCGTCATTCTTTCTTTGAAATCATAGTTGTTTTAATTTTATCATAGTCTAAAAAATTTTCTTTTACATATGACGTAGGAAACAATGGGGTTTTCAATAAAATTTTCAATAAAATTGTGAAAGATAATGTTACAGCATTTATTTTATAAAATTTGAACATCATGCAATACATTTAAACATACTGAAAACTTTTTTGAGACTAGATTTTCTTTTAAGTTGTAAAGTAATGGCAAATAATTTGTTTTAAATACAGAAAATTTGAAAAAATAATTCAGCCATATTTTTATTACCTAGAGAAACCACTCACATTTTAATATATGTTCTCCCCGAAAAAAAAGACTATGTATATGTACAGATATAGCTATTTATCAATTCTATACATTATTTACATGATTGTGTTGTTTCTTTAACTATAAATATTTGCATTTTCTATGTCATCATAAATTCTTCAATAACATGTTTAATTTTCTCTTGAGTATGCTAGTTTGCTTATCCACTCGTTTATTTGTTTTGTTTTTTGAGACAGGGTTTCCCTCTGTTGCTCCCAGGCTCCAGGCTGGAGTGCAGTGGCATGATCTTAGCTCACTGCAGCCTCCTCTTCCCAGGTTCAAGGGATCCTCCCACCTTTGCCTCTTGAGTAGCTGAGACTACAGGCAAGTGGCACCATGCCCCACTAATTTTTGTACTTTTTGTAGAGATGGGTTTTTGTCACCTTGCCCAGGCTGGTCTTAAACTCCTGGACTCAAGCGAGCCACTTGCCTTGGCCTCCTTAAGTGCTGGGATTACAGGCGTGAGCCACTGTGCCTGGCCCTCTTCACGAAATTTTTAAACAGCTTTCTAACTCGATTGTTCTAGGTTAACTTCCCAATTGTAATCTCCAGGAATGAAAATTGCACTAAATCCTGTTCAAATACTTTTAAATAGATATAAGCCTTCATGTACTGTTGGGATGTCTTGGCTGACTCTCACAGGGTATCTGTTCTCATCGCAC
Source organism: Theropithecus gelada (assembly GCF_003255815.1). Lineage (NCBI taxonomy): Eukaryota > Metazoa > Chordata > Mammalia > Primates > Cercopithecidae > Theropithecus > Theropithecus gelada. Next base: position 67,400,755 of record NC_037671.1, on the reverse strand, counting down.
TCAATCTTTTTCAGGATCAACTGTCATATTTGTCAATATCTTTTTTTCTTAAAGAAATTTCTTTTCCTTATTTTCATCTTTTCTCCATGGCTGTTCAATCTAGATTATTTGCTGGCCCTCTTCCTCTGATTGACCTCTAAATATTGGAAGATTGAAAGGGTCAGTTTTCGGCCTTTTTTGTTAAACTTCCAATAATTTCTCTTTAGGTCCAGTCCCATCTCTAGTGCTATCATAGTTCCTAAACTTTGGATTCTCGTACAGACCTTCCAGTAGACCTTTCCTGAGGATCACAAACTGAGCAGGTTCATACCGTAACTATTAAGACTCTATCTTTCCCATTTTAGCTAATGTCAACACTTCTGCAAAGTTTCCAATCTAAAACCTGGATGTCATCTTTGATTTTCTACACACCAAGTCCATTGGCACAACTTGTTTGTTTACTTTTAATTTATATTCAAAATTTCATTACATTAAATGATCTTCACTTCCAACATTCAAGTCCCAGTTAACTTCAATAGGCTTCTATAAACTGAAATAATTTATTCCCCTACCCCAGCCCTTTTCTGAAAGAAATAATCTAAAGCAGTACCGAGAATATTTGGTTATATATTTTGCCATCTATGCAATAGAAAATATGCAGAATATTAAGCAAAATGCATCTATCATATTCTTGCTACCATGACACTGGTTGAGAATGTGATTATCTTATACTATCTTCGTGTGTCTCCAAATATTAAACCACTGGGCTTACTGCTAGGTGCTAGATAAATATATATTTTGTGCTGGCACAGAGTAAGAACTAAATAACAATTGCCTTCAAATGGGTAATGAAAAGACCCCATTAATTGATTATCAGAAGCATAAGCATCATCTGAAATAATTATTTAAACACAAATAAATTCTCAAGTGACCTTGAAGAATATAGGGTTTTATTTTATTTTATTTTCCAGTAAAGTTGCACTTGTCAGTTCTGGGTTTCTATTATTCTGAGATCTCTTATAATTTGCTGAGAGAACAAGTGAACTGTAATAATTATAATGTATTTTTTATAATTGGTGTCACATTTTTGCCTGGTAGACAATTACAATACCAACAAACTACTGAATGAATATCACCTCTTTGCTTTTTAGAACTGTGAGGATAATCTCTGTATTTTCATATGCCAAATATATGTTTATGTCATATTTTGGTGTCATGTGCCACTGTGTTGGATATTATTTTTAATGTGGCTGATTGAAATGTCAGATGTTATTTGTTTTCCTTTTCATTGTATACAGAAAATTTGTCACAGTGGAGTGAAGATTATCACTAATCACTGCCTTTATCAATTTTCTTAAAAATGGAAATATAAAATCAACACAGAATTCTGGAAAATAAGATATATTTTGATTATTGATTTTAACTTTTTAAGCTTTTATTGAAGTATGATACATATATACATCCACATATGAGTTTATTTAACATTCACAGTCAGTTTTTATAGATTTTTATATAAAAAGAGTTTGGATGCAAGATCTTGATGCAAAAAGTATCAAGATCACAAAATAGAATATTACCATCACATTATAAGATCTCACTTTCCCATGACTCTCTTAGTTATTAACCCCCTCCCACAGGTTAACCGCTATTTTGACTTTAAGCAAAATAGATTCATTTTGTTTGTTTTAGAAGTTTACATAAGTGAAATTATATATGATGTACTCTTGTATATATATTTTTCCACTAAATATTATGTGAATGATTATCTTTATTGTTGCAGAAACTTGAAGATTATTTATTGTCATTGCTATACAGTATTTCATTGTTTGTATATAGTGTAACTTATTTTTCCATTCTACTGTTGACATATACTGGAGAAATTTCTAGTTTTTGGTTACTATAAATAGTTCTACTGTGAACATATATGTACTTCTTTAAGGTGTACATATTAAAGTATTATTTTAATAGCTTATGCATATGTTTAACTTTAGTATACACATTTAAACACCTTGTATACAAGTTGCACCACGTTGTTCACCTACAAGTAGTGTATGAGAGTTCTGGTTTCTTTCCATCTTTGCTAACACTTGCTATTACATTATTATTATTATTATTATTTACACTTTAGCTATCCTGCAGAGTGTAGCAGAATGAAGATGCATTGTAATTCTACTTTGTATTTATCTGATGATTAATAAAGTAAACAAAGCACTTTTTTACATACTTACTGGCCATTTGGGTATTCTTTTTGTGAAGTGTCCATTCAAATTTCTATCCACGTTTTAGCTTTTACAAACCTATTTAATATATGAAAAGAACATTAGCTTTGATGTCCTTTTCATTTATTAAATAGATTTGTAAAAGCTCTTTAGCTTTTGCTGTTTTTTTCATTACAAATATTTTTCCCAACCTGTGAGTTTCATTTTTTTTAGATCTATTGATGATATATTTTGATAGATAGAATTTCTTAGTCAAAATAGAATAACTTCATAGATATTTTTTAGCATTGTGGTTAGTGTGAACACTAATTTCCAAAAGCTGCATCTTAAATATTTTGAAATCTGTCTTTATGAAAGTAAGAAGCATTTGGAAATAAAGTTCTGAATCTTCATGCCTGTAATCCCAGCTACTCAAGAGGCTGAGACAAGAGAATTGCTTGAATCCACGAGGAGGAGGTTGCAGTGAGCTGAGATCGCACCACTGCACTCCAGCCTGGGCGAAAGAGTGAGATTCCAGGAAAAAAAAAAAAAAGAAAGAAAAGAAAAGAATGACCTCAGGCAAGATCAATTCATTTCCCCTTGCCTCAATTTCCTCACTGTCAGATAGGGAAAAAGGAAATAATGACTTTATTGAATTAAATTAAAGAATAAAATAAGATATACGAGATGGTGAAATTTCATTATAAAAACCAAAGCCCAAGACAAATATAACGATAAAGAGAACTATGTGATTTTCCATCTTTGGCACAATAGACTGCATACTAAAATTTATGCCACCGCCATTAATCAATGTTTAGGTTGCAATACCTCTAACATTAATAATTGGAATAAAGTCCCATTAATTATCATACCTTAGTTATTTTCTGTATAATCCCAATAAATTTAAATTTTATAGCAGTCACACAGTTCTTATTTGGGGCCCACCATTTAAAATCAAGTGTCCTACAGTACATCCGTTAATATATTACCTATACACTATAAAGCAATGCAACCATGAAGTATTTTCATTTTAAGAAATTATTTTTCAAATATTTTAATATAACATACATAAATCAATAAGATTTGCCTGTTTGTGCTTATGATTAACATTTATTGAAAATGTAAGTTGTCAGTTAGGATAATCTTGATTATGCTTCATAAAAAATAACTGAAGCCTTTTTGTGGAACAAAATATCTAAGTTATTTTTGATCAACAAAACTAAGAGCTGTTTCATTAAAAAACAAAGAATAAACAAAATTCACCAATTGTTAGCTAGAGTAAGAAAGAAAAGAGAGAGGACTTAAAATCAGAAATGAAAGAGGAGACATTACAATTGTAGCACCAAAATACAAAGGATCAGAGGAGACTACTATGCACAATTATATGCCAACAAATTAGAGAACCTAGAATAAATAGATAACTTCCTAGACACATACAACCACCAAGACTGAATCATGAAGAAATACCAAAGTATGATTGAACCTGTGATAAAAAGTCTCTCATCAAAGAAAAGGCCAGGACCTCATGGCCTCTCATGTTCTATCAAACATTTAAAAAATAGAACCAATTATTTACGAATTCTTCTAAAAACGTCAAAGAAAAACAATTTTTCCAAACTCTTTTTATGAGACCAGCACATGCTGATACTAAAGGAAAACAAGAAAGCTATAAGAAAAAAAAATACAGCCAATATTCTTGATGAACATAGATGCAAAATTCTCAACAGAATAGCAGCAAACTAAATTAAAAAAATAAATAAAAGGATCATTGACTATGGTCAAATGGAATTTATCCCTGGGCTGCAAGAATGGTTTAATATACACATATCAATAAATGTGATACATCACATTAACAGAATAAAAGACAAAAACAATATGATCACCTCATTACATGTAGAAAAAAAAATTTGACAATATTCTACATACTTTTAGGAAAAAAAACTCTCTACAAATTAGCTATAGAAGGAATGTGCCTCAACAAAATAAAGACTATAGATCATAAGCCCACAGCTAACATTATGCTCAATGATGTAAAATTGAGAGCCTTCCTCCAAAATCTGAAACAAAACAAGTACGCCCACTCTCGATATTTCTATTCAACACAGTATTGCAAGTCCTTGACAGAGCAATTAGGCAAGAGAAGGAAATAAAATGCATCAAAATGCCAAAGAAAAACCTGAAATAGTTGTTGTTTTCTGATAACACGATCTTATACGTAGAAAACTCTAAAGATCCCACCAAAAAAACATTAGAACTAACAAATAAATATGATGTTACAATCTCGACTTTGGATTACTAAATATTGTCAACACACAAAAACAAGGAGCATTTTTATACAATAATAACTAAATTTGTAAAAAAGAGAGCAATCCCATTTATAATAATTATAAAAACGGAACACTTAGGAATAAATATAACCAAGGGGAGTAAGAGACTTGTACAATGAAAACTATAAAACATTAATGAAAGAAATTGAAGAAGATATAAATAAATGTAAAGACATCATATGTTCATGAATAGGAAGAATAAATATTGTTAAAATGCTCATATTACCCAAAGTGAACTACAGACTCAGTGCAACTCTTATCAAAAGTCCCACAACTTTTTTTTTTTAAATAAAAATAGAAAAGGTAATTCTAAAATTCCTATGGAATCACATAAACCTCCAGAAAGGACAATTTCCTCAATAAATGGTGTTCGGAAAACTGGATATTCATATTCAGAAAAATGAAATTGGACTCATCTCATACCAAATACAAAAGTCAAGTCAAATTGGATTAAGGACTTAAATGTAACGCCTGAAAGTATAAAACGACTAGAAAAAAATATAAAGGAAAAACTACAAAACATTGGTCTGGGGAATTAATTTTTAGATTTGACCCCTAAAGTGCACACAACAAAATCAAAGATAGACAAATGGGATTTCATCAAAATAAAAAGACTTTGCACAACAGAGATGACAATTAACAGAGTGAAGAGGCAACATTTAGGTTGGGAGAAGCTATCTGCAAGCTATGTATCTAACAAGGGGTATATATCCAAACTGTGTTAGTAACTCAAACAAGTCTATATAAAGAAAACAAATAATACAATTCAAAGGAAAGAGGCAAGAGATCTGAATAAACATTTCTCAAAAGAAGACATACATATAGTCAACATACATATGAAATAATGCTCAACATCACTAATCATTAAGGAAATACAAACTAAAACTACAATGAGACGTCACCAGAAATCTGCCAGAAGGGCTGTGATCAAAGAAATGAAAGCTAACAAATGCTAGTAAGTCAATATGAAAAACTGTATGGAAGTTCCTCAAGAAATTAAAAATAAAATTACCCTATTATCCTGCTATCCTACTTCCGGATATTTACCACCACAAAATTGAAATCAGTATGTCAAAAAGATGTCTGCATTCCTATGTTTATTGCAGCACTATTCATAAAAGGAAAGTTATGGAATTGGAATCCACCTAACAGTTTATCAACAGATGAATGGATATGTGGTACATATACACAATGGAATACTATTTAGCCTTTATAAAAATAAATAAATAAATAAATTCTGTCATTTTTATGTCTATTTATTCTATAAAAAGTATTTTATGTCAATTTATTTTATAAAAATAAATTCTGTCATTTGCAGCAACTTGAATGGAGTTGTAGGATGTTATGCTTGATGAATTAAGTCTGGCACAAAAGGACAAATTCTCACTTATATGTGGAATTAAAAATAATCAAATGTATAGAAGCAGAGAGTAGGGTGATGATTACGAGAGGCGGGGGAGTGAGGGGAATAGGAAGCTGATGGCCAAGGGTTACAAAGCCTTTGTTAGAAGAAATAACAGGTGTTTTTTGCCATTTGTTTGCACAATGTGGTGAATACAGTTAATAATAGCATATTGTACATTTAAAAGTCACACAGAGTAAATTTCAAATGTTCTCACCATAAAGCATTTGAGATGATATATAATTAGCTTAATTATTCTACATTATATTCATAAATCATAATGTAACTTTTTACTCAATAAATCTATACAACGATAGTTTGTCAATTTATAAAAAAATTAAAAGGAAATTTATTAACAAAAAAGTTATTTTTAATTCGTGCTTTGTATTCATCTTAACTGAGTTGTAGTGTCTAACTCATGTTTTCCTGAATCTAAGCTAGAAGATAAACTGCCATCTAGAGCATTGCTAGTTGCTGTGGAAAGATAATAGTGTTCTGAAGAGTCTCTCTTCAGAAAAGATCTATCAAATATGTGACCTACAAATTTTTTGTTCACAAGTCGTTGATCATTACTAGTAACATGGCCCCACACAACCCAAAGAGCCCAAAGAGGGTAGGGAAGTGTAATCTTATCATAGGGCTGAAAGGTGAAGAGCTGGGATATCTGATTTAAAAAAGCAATTGTGATTATTGCTATCCTGTATAAATAATATATATACCACACATCTACAGCCATCTGATCTTTGACAAACTTGACAAAAACAAGAAATGGGGAAAGGATTCCCTATTTAATAAATGGTGCTGAGAAAATTGGCTAGCCATAGTAGACAGCTGAAACTGGATCCTTTCCTTACTCCTTGTACGAAAATTAATTCAAGATGGATTAGAGACTTAAATGTTAGACCTAATACCATAAAAACCCTAGAAGAAAACCTAGGCAATACCATTCAGGACATAGGCATGGGCAAGGACTTCATGTCTAAAACACCAAAAGCAATGGCAACAAAAGCCAAAATTGACAAATGGGATCTAATTAAACTAAAGAGCTTCTGCACAGCACAAGAAACTACCATCAGAGTGAACAGGAAACCTACAGAATGGGAGAAAATCTTTGCAATCTACTCATCTGACAAAGGGCTAATAGCCAGAACCTATAAAGAACTCAAACAAATTTATGAGAAAAAAACAAACTACCCCACCAAAAAGTGGGCAAAGGATATGAACAGAGATTTCTCAAAAGAAGACATGCATACAGCCAACAGATACATGAGAAAATGCTCGTCATCACTGGCCATCAGAGAAATGCAAATCAAAACCACAATGAGATACCATCTCATACCAGTTAGAATGGCAATCATTAAAAAATCAGGAAACAACAGGTGCTGGAGAGGATGTGGAGAAATAGGAACACTTTTACACTGTTGGTGGGATTGTAAACTGGTTCAACCATTGTGGAAAACAGTATGGCGATTCCTCAAGGATCTAGAACTAGAAATACCATATGACCCAGCCATCCCATTACTGGGTATATACCCAAAGGATTATAAATCATGCTGCTATAAAGACACATGCACACGTATGTTTATTGTGGCACTATTCACAATAGCAAAGACTTGGAATCAAATGTCCGTCAGTGACAGACTGGATTAAGAAAATGTGGCACATATACACCATGGAATACTATGCAGCCATAAAAAAGGATGAGTTAGTGTCCTTTGTAGGGACATGGATGCAGCTGGAAACCATCATTCTCAGCAAACTATCGCAAGAACAGAAAACCAAACACCGCATGTTCTCACTCCTAGGTGGGAATTGAACAATGAGATCACTTGGACTCAGGAAGGGGAACATCACACACTGGGGCCTATTATGGGGAGGGGGGAGTGGGGAGGGATGGTATTGGGAGTTATACCTGACGTAAATGACACGTTAATGGGTGCTAACGAGTTGATGGGTGCAGCACGCCAACATGGCACAACTATACATATGTAACAAATCTGCACGTTGTGCACATGTACCCTAGAACTTAAAGTATTTTTTATATATATATATATATATATATATATATATATATATATATATATAAAAGTTTCTAAGGCATACAAAAATAAAATAGCCATGAGTTTTGTGTATACAGTGACCAACATAAAAATACACTCCCCTGAGATGCATGCGGTAAGAGTTGAGTGACTCCACAAAGAAAGCGTAAACAACTCTGCTTCGATGAGCCTGGAAAAGTTTCAGAAAGAGACATCTGGGTCTTGAAGCATAAATAAGAGTTCAACAATAAAAATACAATAGGGATGGATAATTGTTAAAAAACAAGGCTTCTGCACAGAAAACAGAACTAATCAACAGAGTAAATAGACAACTTACAGAATGGAAGAAAATCCTCACCAACTACATATCTGACAAAGGAATAATATACGAAATCTACATGGAACTCAAGCATATCAGCAAGAATGAAAAACACATAACCCCATTAAAAAGTGAGCAAACATCATGAATAGACATTTCTGAAAGGGAGATAAACAAATGGCCCACAAGCATAAAAAAATGCTCAACATTACTAATCAGGAAAATGCAAATCAAAGTCACAATGAAAGCTAGGTGTGGTGGCTCATGACTGTAATCTCAGTACTTTGGAAGACCAAAGTGGGAGAACCACTTGAAGTCAGAAGTTTGAGACCAGCCTGGGAAACACAGAAAGACCTTGTCTCTACAAAAAAAAAAAAAAAAAAAAAAAAAAAAATTAGTGGGTGTTGTGGCACATACCTGAAATCCCAGCTATTCAAGAGGTTAAAGCAGGAGTATCACTTGAGCCCACGAGTTTGAATGCACATTGAGCCATGTTTATGCCACTTAACTCCAGCCTGCGCAACAGAGAAGACAGTGTCTAAAAAAAACTCCAGACAAACAACAACAACAAACAAATGAACAAAACGAAAAACCACTAAACTGAAAACTAAAACTAAAAATAAAACCACAGTGACATACCACCTGCCCCCAGTCAGAATGGCCATTTATAAAAGGTCAGGAAATAATAGATATTGGTTATTGGTGTGAATGTGGTGAAAACAAAACACTTACACATGCTGGGGGAAAGGTAAATGAGCACAACATCTATGGAAAATAGTATGGAAATTTCTCAAGTAACAAAGAGTAAATCAGCATTCCATTGAGCTATTCGACTACTGGGTATCTACCCAAAGGAAAAGAAGTAATTATGTCAAACAGACACTTTTACTCATTTGTTTATCACAGCACAATTCAAAATTGCAAAGACATGGAATCAAATTTTCTATCAACAGACGAGTGGATAAAGAAAATGTAGTACATACACACCCCAGAATACTATTACATCATTAAAAAAAAAATAATGTCTTTTGCAGCAACTTGGATGGAACTGGAAGCCATTGTCCTGAGTGAAATAACTCAGAAATGAAAAACCAAATACCACATGTTCTCATTTACAAGCGGGAGCTAAGCTATCGGTACACATAGGCATGCAGAGTGGTATAATGAACATTGGAGATGTGCGAGTGTGGAGTGTGGAAGGAAGGCAAGGGATAAAAAAAAAAATCACCTATCAGATGCAATGTAAATAATTCTTGTACATTAAAAGCACAGTTTTCACCACTATACAATTTATTCATGTAACTCAAAACAATGTATACCATTCAGGTACACTAAAAGCCCAGATTTCACCACTATACAATTTATTCATGTAACCCAAAACCACTTGTACCCCTAAAGCTACTGAGATATATTATTATTATTATCATTTTGAGATGGAGTTTTGCTCTTGTCACCCAGGGTGGAACAATGGCATGATCTTGGCTCACTGCAGACTCCACCTCCTGGGTTCAAGTGATTCTCCTGTCTCAATCTCCCCAGTAGCTGGGATTATAGGAGCCCACTACCGTGTCCAGCTAATTTTTGTACTTTTAGTAGAGATGGAGTTTTGCCATGTTGGCCAGGCTGGCCTCGAACTCCTGACCTCAAGTGATCCACCCACCTTGGCCTCCCAAAGTGCTGGGATTACAGGTGTGAGCCACTGTGCCCAACTGATATATTATTATTATTATTTTAAAAGAAACATCATCATTGAATCCTCAGAAGTAGTTATCTTCAACAAGGAATGTTGTGATTTAGCACAGCTGGAGCATAGCATACATTGAGAAAAATCAGTTAACAAAGGAAGCTGTTAGAATAGGATGAGATCATGGAGGGCCTTGCATGCCAAAACACAGTAAAATTTTTAAATTTATAAGGTGGCAGTATTGAAATGTTTTGAAAGGAAGAGGAACACAATCAAATTTTTGTTTTACAAGGAATCACTGAGAAGTAAGAAACAAGGTGAATCCTATAATTGCCTAGCTTAATGTTTTGAAAGACTTTCCATGTGTGACATAGGAATATAGGGGACCCAGAGGAAGATCAATGATCTTCAGTGGTCTTCTTGTGTGGCAGAACTGGACCTGGGAATATAGGTAGAACAATGCTGCTAAAATATGGATGGCAGGGGTTGGGGGGTGTGAGGAGAGAGGGAGAGAGAGAGCTAATTTTGGAAGTCTTCAGATTTTTCATCTGATAATTACATATGTGAGATGTAATGAGAAATTACTCAAGTCTGAGAAGAGAACCACTGGAAAGAATTAGAGAATGAAGAATAACTAATGAATTCACTGGTTAGGGTGGAAAATCTCATAATTTATAGGGCATTGGTTACAATATACACTTTGCCTCTCAGAATGGAAAAAAATTCATAAATTAAACTCCACTTTGGTACCTCCCAACGAAGTTTAAAAGCAATAACTACAGTCATAATTTTTTAAGTAACATAATTATTTCTAGAGCAAAGCTCAAGTGTATTTGTAGAAATAAATATCTAGCACTTGGCAAGTAAAACACACAATGTCTAGCATCTAGTAAAAAATTACCAGACATAGAAATAATAGGAAAATAACTCAAAATGAGGCATATAAACAATACATTGAAACTGATCCAAATTTGACACAGATTATAGAATTATTAGGCAAGGACATTTGAACAACCACCATAACTGCATTCCATATCTTTATAAAGGAGGAAGAAAGTTTGAGTGTTTTAAGTAAATGTATATGTGTGTGTGTATATATGCATATATTTCAAATGTTGTGCTTCTGTGACCAAATAGCACTGATCTATATAATACACACATACACACACACACACACACACACACACACACACACACACACACACATCGAGAATAGATCAGTGGCATTTGGTCACAGGGACACAGCATTAGGGTTGTGAGGAGCAGCAGGAAGAAGTTTATAAAGGGCCATGATAAAACTTTTCAGTGATTATCTTGAAAGTGGTAATGACTTAAGAAGTGTATACATATCAAATTTATCAAATTATATTCATTACAGATGCAATATTTACAGTATATTAACTGTAATTAAATAAAGTTTAAAATACTGAAGCGATATATACATTAGGAGAGAAGCTAATTTTGAGGATAAGATTTGGTTTTATTTGTAAGATTCTCTTGGAATTGTGTAAATGATGTACAGGGGAAAATGGAGGAGCATAGTGTAAAGAGGAAAGAGAGTTTATTAAATATACTGAGCTAGAGCTAGAGGTTATATGGAATATGCAGGAAGAGACGACTTGTAGGAAGTTTTACAGTATATTTGTAATGCAATATACTATAAAATTACAATAATGTAATATTGTAGTATAAAATGTATTTGGAGGCTAATACAGTAGCCAGCAGAGAATACCATAGTATTTATGAAGCCATGGTCACCATGAATCAGGGGAAGGACGGCTCTCCGAGCAAATTCCTATGGAAAGGAAGATTACAAAAGAGGATTAGTCAGGAAGATAAGAGACCACTAAGGAGGCAAAAAGAGGGACAGATTAAAGTTAGACCAAGTCCAAAGATAAAACATGCAACTTACTCTAAGGAGATTAAACGAAGTTGAAGGTACGTATGAAGGGATGACAAAAAGGAAAAACAACATTTCTCTGAGAATCCAGGAAGTTATATGTACACACAGATAATTTTTAGACGTAAGGATTTTAAGTTCAAGAAATTCACACCTGATAGTCTAAATTTACTCAGCGTAATTTTAGAAAGCAAGATGAAAAGCAAGAAGGAAGGATGTTTGTCCACACATGACTAGTATAATAAATATAACAAATAGTACATAATTGTGCAATAGACATTCAAGTTATTTAATCAAAAAATTATGAATGTCCCAGGGCCTTGCCTATCTTCTTATAATTCTAAAATAACTAAAATATTTCCCATCATTTCTCATGAACTATTGTGACACATTCCACTTGTCAATTAGAAAATATACAATAATGAAATTATTTGTGAAGTAGTTAAACCACAGAGAGTTTTTTTCTGGCCCCCTGGTTCATATTCCTTGACAAAATTTGGATCGTAACCTGGGTGAGATCAGGGTTGAAAAATGTAGAATGTTAGGAAAATTCATGCTGTAGAGAAATGTAAGGTTGTTGTATTAGAACATGGCTTATTACTGTCATAGGGAAATATAATTTTTTTTTCCAATCTGAGAATATAAGTAGGTCACTTAAATTTCAGGAGTGAAGGATTTGCCATATTGTTCATCTAAATAAATCAAGTCTCCCATTTTAATTGAAAACTGCAGCTTAGCTGATAAAATAATAGATGGCTTGGTATGTATAATGAGTTTTAATTAAGAATATTTCATACAATTAATCTTTGATTCAGTTTTTTCCTGTTTTACATTGTTGTTGCTGTTTTTTTTTACTAGGGATGGCTGGTTGCCTGCATTTACTAAATAATAGGAATAGCTAATAACTATTCTCAATTATTTTTTTCAAGTCATGGAATTTACAATTAAGAATTTGTGGAGTAGAAAACCCAGCTGATCCAGGTGTCAGTGTTTCTCTTACGTAATTCTCTTCTTGCATATGCCATTGATAGACAATTGAGTCTTTGTTACTGTTTGATATAAAGTAATATTGATTTGTTTCTTTATTTCATTATTCTAATGCTAGCCTCTGGCTATTGATTTGTGTCAGCAAAGTCCTGAGATGTAGAAAGAAAAAACAAATCAGCTAGCTGACTACAAATAAATGACCGGCTAAGGTCTACGGATTGGAAAGACACAAAAAACAAATAAAAATAGCTCGTATTTGAACACTTAAACTTCGCCCAGTACTATGCTAAGCACTTGCTACTTAATAATTAAGACATTCTATATACTAGGTTTTATGAACATCTATAATTTTCAGATTATTGACAATCAGAGTAGCTAACTGATGCACAATGACACACTTAAAAAGTAGTAAAAGTGAGCCTTGTATATATGTATATATTCTTAAAACAACATAGTACCTCTTTTACTTTATGACATTTGAATTGAAAAATATTATCCTCACATATAAGCTCCAGCCTGCGCACATGCAATTAGGTTGTGGTTATTCCCATCCCCAAAAGATTTTTGTCATAAAAAAAGCATTCTCTGATAACGATCATTTTCTGTTTCACAGGCTATGATAACAGCTAGTGATAAAAAGCTTGTTTAAAATCGTAGTTATTTTAAACTTCTAGAGTTGAACAGACTTGGAATCTTGCTCTCAGTAGGATTTTACCTCATGAGCCATATGTAACTTAACCCCTCTGAATTTTATTTTTCAACTGGAAAATGAAGTAATAATAATACATATATCATTTTCAACGAGAAAAGCATGGGAAATGATTGATAAAGTGACTGGCATATACTACACCTGAAATAATGTAATTAAACTTTTTATTACCACCGCCACAACAGTTATTATTGCCATCATCATCATCATCATTTAGATATGTGTAAACCCACTTTTTCAGAAAGATAGCTGTTATGTACATTCAATACACCAATGCAAGCTAATAATAGATTTATCATTTGCCAACTAGTTTAAATGCACAGGGTGACACAGATATTTTTTCTTGCTCTATATAAATATAAAAATGCAAGAGTCATATTTACTATAGTTATTCAAATTTTCAGTGTAACTTCAAGCTGGGTGTGATGACATATGCCTGTAATCACACCTATTGGGGAGACTGAGACAGAAGGATCACTTGAGCCCAGGAGTTTGAGGCACTTGAGGCCAAGTATTTGAGTCCATCCTGGGTAATATAATGAGACTCCATCTCTACACACACACATTCAAACTATATTTTATGTGTGTGTATATATATGTATATATGTCATACATATAGATTTATAGATATATCTATGTATACTATAAGTATGCACTTATACATATAAATATATACATAATGTGAGACAATGAAGCTCACAAATTGCTAATAAACTCTTCTGAAGAGATTCTTATTTCATATATATACACACTACATATATACATATATTTATATAGAACTATATTTTATACACATATATGTTTTATATATACAAAATGTACACATACATATATAAAACAATATTTTATATATTTAGTATATGTATGAAATATAGCTTTGTATATACGTATACACATATGCATTCAAGGCAACATTTTCAGTGGTTCAGAAAACATAAAGCATAATTAAAAGTTATAAATAATATTAAAAATATTAATAATTGAGAACTCCCAGCTTGATGGAGATAGGCCATTCCACCATTCATTTCTATTTCAATGGAGATATTGTGTAATTAATGTATCAACCACAGTGTAGATGGCTTATGGAAAACCTTTCTGAGAACGCCTTGATTTTACTGATTCAATCTTTTTCAACATTATCTCAACCAATCAAGGAGATTGATAATCAGACACAAAAATCACTCTAAAGTCAGTCTAATTCGGTCAATAGGCTGTAAGTAAAAACACAAACAATATTTCTTTTATTCCCTCAAGAAATAGGAACCTCTTCAGAGGAGTTTATTATTGATTTATAAATTTCATTATCCCTTACATTTAAATTATATTTAAAAAAATGAATAACTATTGTGATTTTGTCCTGTCCATTTTTGTATTTCCATATGTAGTTGTATACCTACATACGCACATAAATGTGTATGTTATACACACAGACACAGTCGCATACACACATAGATATATCTATATATCTATACACCACATCGGGAAATATAATTGGATTACAATTTTTAATGGTTTGTTTTAGAATGTGACCTCATGCCATGCATTTGATTGGATGACTTCAAGCCATGCATTTCATAAACTAAGCACATGAGGGCACATGGCACTAAGCAATGGAATCCTTTTGTAGCAAGTTTGTTGACCAGAAAGAGATCATGAGCTCAAAGTTAAAAATAAAATAAAATATTGGAAATTGAGACTTTTCCTTCAAATATCAAATTGAAGTCCAAATAAATACAGTCTGTTCTGTTGGTTAAAACTTATTGCTATTTAGCATCACTTGTATTGGATAGAAGGAAAACATTTTCAGAGCCTTCATCTATATTTATATTTATCTGCTTTTCAGACTGGTACAACTTAGACTAGACAGAAATCCTATGACTTTCTGACATTTTGCTTAATTGAGGTCAGAAGAAAACAACAGCATTCAGTAGTTGGGTTTACAGAAAGGTAGAAGAATTGAATAATATTTTAATGATTTAAATTAAATTCTATAATTTTAAGATGTCTAGTGTCAAATTTTGGATACAGTTAAAGTTCAATAAATTTTTATTAAATCAAAAACAATTAAATTACATTAACTTAAAGTATTATTTGGCACTTATTTTTTCAAAATTTCAAAATATGACATTCACCTTCTAAAAATAAAAATGAAGGGAGTTATCCAAGTTATGAGATGTAAATTTTTGTTAACATGTTTGAAAATTGGCTATATAGTTTTCACATTAAAAATATTTTACAGTTTGAAAAAAGTGAAAATATATACACATACAAAAGTTCCTACACATTATGTTTAATAATACATAGATATATAGAGTAGTTACAAATAGCTTAATTATGAATTGGACATTTGAAATGCTGCTTTCCCCAAGGGCACAAATGTGGATTAAATTGCTTAGAGAAAATTTTATATACATTTTCAAAAGTGTTTAAGCTGTTTTGTTTTGAAACCATAGCTAAAAACAAATAAGACTGCCTTTCATCAGTTGATCTTCAATATCTAATCCTTTCACATTTGTGAAAGAAAATTAGAATAAGAGACTTGGAGAGAGGACTGACCCCTCATCCCCCACTGAACTCCATTACTCCCATAGAAAAATTCTAGGATGTTTCTGTAAATTTTATCATTTCCTCTGTTTTCAATGGTTTTGTGCTGATGGAGAAAAAGTATGATTAGTTACAGTTTAGTTCAAGGATGATCAATGTATTCTCTTGTGTTTTCTAACTTTGATCTTGTGTAGTAATTGAATTTCCACTCTGTTCAAAACAAATTTAAGACTCTACTGTGGCTCAGTTTGACTAACTTTTGATGGATCAGTGATGAATGTTATGGGCAATTGTGGGAAGTGACAGTATCAAAATATGCAACAGGCTCTCTTTTATCTGTTTTGTGTAGACTGCTCAGAGCTCCTAAGTATACTTATCTGAAATATAATGATCCCTAAATTAAGAGAAATGGTATGGAAACAACCAACTGCTTATACTACTACTGATATACCTTGAATACTCAGTATGTTACACAGATAATGCTTAAGAGACCCAGCAATGATGTTTTAACTCAACTTCTTACTAGGTACACATCCTAGGCTGACTGATCTTATTAAATCCTCATAATCAATATAGTGGCAAATAACTATGATTATTAAATTATTTAAATAACTCATACATTAAGCATTATTATTTCAATATTTGTATCTAATAAAATCTAAATAAATATTAGTTATTATCATTTTCATTATATTGATTGTATTACTGACCATTTGCTTATATGTGTAGAAAATAACTACCCTCATCAGTCTCTTGGAAAATAAACATATCAATCATATATACATATATACCTTTTTTGTTAATGAACAAATGAGTCCAAATATGTATGTATTTTCTCATGAGTTTAAAAAATACTAGATATCATTTACATATTATAATGACAATATCTGAAAGGATGCCATTAAGACTTCTAAATTTCAACTGTTTTAAGATTTTGTGATTATATATTAAATTTATTGTTTAAAAATGGGAATAAAATAATATTGTCATATGTATTTTATGATTCAACAACACAGTACACAATGATAGGTGACCTAACAAGTACCTGAATATTGCCAACATTATTAAAAGTAGAATTTCAGTAAGTTGCTATCATTTAAAATCTATTGAATATCTTTAGTTAGCAAGATTCTGTGACTAGAATAGGCTTAGACTCATAGGAATTTATAAATAATTGACTTTTAAAATTCCAAACACATTTTGAAGAAAGCCTGGATGCAGATATACAGTTATGCACTCAAAACTGTCCAGGATTTCTCAAAAAAAACTTTCTCTATTTCTCAGCTTTGAGAAAGTAGTAATATTAAATTGAAAATGTGTAGAAAGCTAATTGGTATTAAAGCTTGATTCCTTGGAAAAGGCATGGTTAAAGAGGGTAAAATATAATTCTGTATGCAAATGTAGGCATAGTTCATTACTAGCCTATGATACCAGGCAAAACAATACTATTTTCTATTCCAATTACATTACATTTAATACGATGCAATAGTATTTAATTTCTAGGACTATTGTAGGAACTAAATAGAAGAGTGCATGCATGCAACCTAACATATTAATCTTTCATAAATCCTGAGATTACTTCATGATTCTTTTTGTATTTCTATAATTAAATTAGAATTTTTCTCTCATCATAAGAGGGGGAGGTTAAAGTAAGTTGTCTAATGATGAGTTTTATATATCCAAAAGCTACTTTTTAAAAGGCAAATCGGGTCATGCCAATCTCCTGCCAAAAGCCTTGCAAAGTCTTCTTAAAATCAATAAAACATTTTATTGTTGTTAACGTAGGTCAATATTATCTATTCTTTAACCATTTGTTCATAGGTATTGCATATATTGCACCCCTCTTTGGGTGGATCCAACATTTTTCACCTCCCACCCCTGTGCAGTCCCTTTTCTTACAGTGTTGACAGGATTCGTGACTTCCTTCTCACCAATAGAATATGGCAAAGATGATGGATTATGAACCCTTCGATTCTGTTATACTAATTAAAGCTTCATCTTGTTTTCTCACTTATTCTAAAGTATTTTTATTCTAGATGATTTTAAAGAAGCAAGCTTCAGTGAATCTTAAATAAATCCTGCAAAAAACCTGAGTGAGCTTAAAAGTGGGCCCTTCCCCAACTCAGCCGATGGGGGACAACTCAGTCCTGGTCAAAAACTTTACAGTCTCACAGAGGACCCAGATAAGCTCTTCCAGGACTTCTGACTCACAGAAACTATTAAATAATAAGTGTATTTTTAAGAAATTCACTAAGTTTGTGGTAATTTGCTATATCACATAAAGAATCAACATAACTTGTTTACTAACAAGACTGCTTTTCTTTCTGTTCCTTCAACATAACAAGCTTGTGTGCTTGTCAGCTTTTTTTTTTTTAAAGTATAATATATTTTATTATTATTATTATTTTTTTATTTATTATTATTATACTTTAAGTTGTAGGGTACATGTGCATAACGTGCAGGTTTGTTACATATGTATACTTGTGCCATGTTGGTGTGCTGCACCCATCAACTCGTCATTTACATCAGGTATAACTCCCAATGCAATCCCTCCCCCCTCCCCCCTCCCCCCTCCCCATGATAGGCCCCAGTGTGTGATGTTCCCCTTCCTGAGTCCAAGTGATCTCATTGTTCAGTTCCCACCTATGAGTGAGAACATGCGGTGTTTGGTTTTCTGTTCTTGTGATAGTTTGCTAAGAATGATGGTTTCCAGCTGCATCCATGTCCCTACAAAGGACAAAAACTCATCCTTTTTTATGGCTGCATAGTATTCCATGGTGTATATGTGCCACATTTTCTTAATCCAATCTGTCACTGATGGACATTTGGGTTGATTCCAAGTCTTTGCTATTGTGAATAGTGCTGCAATAAACATACGTGTGCATGTGTCTTTATAGCAGCATAATTTATAATCCTTTGGGTATATACCCAGTAATGGGATGGCTGGGTCATATGGTACATCTGGTTCTAGATCCTTGAGGAATCGCCATACTGTTTTCCATAATGGTTACTCTACCAATTCCTACCAGTCCCAAACCTGCTGCCATTACCGATTCTCATTCTTCTTCTTATGTTCTTCTTTGTCCTAACATATTTAAAGTTAATTTACTTTGGAACATTTGTTATCTGACTTGTAGTTCCTATGTTTTCCCCGAATTTTGCTATATCCCAAGAATCCTATGTCCAGCTAGGAAGGGCAGAGGCTCAATGTTACTCTTCTAGAGTGCAGTTTGTATCTGTGCAATTCCAATCATCTTGCAATTTAATTCATGTAATTGAAGCTCATGCCTGAAGATTTATTCAGCAAAATAATGTATTTTATATATCCATAAATAACAAATTACTGTGTATTAAGGCAAGATAAAATGACATCAATTATCAGAGTATGTAATCATAAAATGTGCAGTCCGATTAAATACAATGGTGATTAAATATAAAATAAAATGTCAAATGAAGAGCTACATGGAGACTTTAGAATTCTTCTTCTCTGTGAAAAAAAAGTATAATAATTAAATTTTTAGACATAAATACGGAAATAGATTTTCTCAGAGATCATGAGGCCTAAACTATATACTACTTACCAATATGTAATGTAGGTCATCTTCAAAAATTGTTATGCATTCAAATCTTGAATAACTTGTTTGATTCATTTTGGGTATATATTTGAATTATTTCAGCTGCGGAAATAGAGAGAGGCACAAACATTCACATACAGCAAACATATTCAATCAAAGCATAATAGTTTCACAAAGATTAACCCAGAATTTTGTGATAAAGTGAAAAGTGATATTCTCTTAAGATTAGCGAGAAAAAAATACCCAAACCTTCCTAACAGATTAAATCAAATACATTCAGAAACAAAAGAAAAGAAAAGAAAAGAAAAGAAAAGAAAACAAAACAAAACAACTGATCCCTTAAATAACAACTTAAAAGATGGGAGCTAATGTGATCATGATAGAGGTATCTCCCAGGTAAAATCTGGAATTATTGTAAGAACTTCATGCCTAGGAATGCATTATGAGAAGTTAAAGCAAAATGGAAGAAAGTCAAATAATTCAATATTCTGAAGTTAGGTGACTGATACAAAAAACCTAAGTTGTTATTACTTAGTATTGCAAAAAAATATTCATTACATAAATACATTATCCTCTACTGAATTAATCTCATTAATTTGTTCACATTTTAAACTTTTCAAGCCCCATAAAAATATTAGTTATTGATAAAATAATCAATAAATATTTAATTAAATTACTGCTAATTTTATATCTCCTTGTAACCTTTCAAGAGATACAAATCACTGGAAAGTTGGCATAAGCATCCCATTCTTTAGTTAAATTTGCATGTCACGATAAAAAGTAACATGCTTGATAGTGTATTGAATTCCTGTACTTTTAGTCAGTATGAGTCAGCCCTCTATACTAACAATCTCTTTTGTCACTAGTGGATTTATTGACCTAAAAATATGGAAACAGACCTGTGTTTTATTTTTGCAGGATACATCATCAGCACAGTACTCTGCAGCTCCAAGATATCTCTCATTTGAAGCTCTCTTTGTGGGCTTTGTAGATTACAGGATATATATATGCATACATATATAATATAAATACATACACATATATAATACACACATATACATATAGAATATGGAAAAAAGAATATGGAACAATACAGGGTAAGAAATGATTGATTTGCTCATACATAAATTTCATAATCTAGCTAATCTACTAGTCTATTTAGTGGTAAATAGAGATCAACTTTTGTTGAAAAGAAACGAACATGGAGCTAAATTGAATTCCTTAAAAATAAAATTATTTTTAGTTAATTAGTTAATACAAGCTTACCTTTAGCCATTCTTCAGATTGACTGGAACAAATCCAAGCATTAAAACTGTACTTACCGAGTATTTTTAATTCTGTTCTTTAAAATAGCCTTCATATCTACTTGGCCACAAATGCAACATGTTCCTATTGACAGTATATCTGCTTTATCTCACCACTCGAAAGAGTGTAATTAAGGTGGAGAAAATGAAATTTAGGGATTAAAATTCAATAGTATATCATACAAGAAAGTATGTTTGTTTCAATGTATTTGCAATAAATATTACATATATATCTGCTATGTGTGTATATATATACTATGTATATATGTGTATATATGCACATATGTGTATATATGTGTGTATATATATACACACAATATATTTATGTTAACAGTATATATATACACACAATATATTTATGTTAACAGTGTGAACTTGAATTCTTCCTTACTCTCTGCTGATTTTTGATATGGGAAAGTTAATTTGCCTTACTAATCCTGAATCTCTTCATATTTAAAACACAGAATCATATTTGCTTTGTAGAGTTATTTTGAGGATCAAATGGCTAAATAAATTAAATGGGTAGGATATTGTTATTATTAGTCCAATGTCAGCCTACCAACAGTGTATAGCTTTTCATTTTGTATATATTTGCATTTGTTTTAAAGTCGTGAATATTTAAATATAGCATATTAAATAAAATCAAAATTAAAAAGTTTATTTTTCTTATTTCTAATGCCATGTGTTTCAATGCCTACCTTTAAAAAAACAAGTCCCTAGGGCAGAACATGTATAGTACAAATTTAATTCTGTTTAATGTTATAATTTACAATTGTAAATAAGGCAACATTTTTTTCTCTAAAGAGAAGCAACATTTTCCCAGTGGCAGAAAAGCCTTTCACTTGCCAAAAACAACTTCTCTGCCCCCGTTATTCCTCTAAGTTCTAAAGGTAAGTGTGGAGACTACATGAGTTATTATGTGCTTCTATTCTGTGAGTTACATACAACATATGCTTGCCTGAGGAGATTTCCAAACCTTGGTTATTATTAGTGAAACAATTCAGGGCATAAGCAGCCCAGAAAATAAACCGTCTTCATGGGCTGCACTGCATCTTCTCATTAAACATGGAGAAACTTCATCTTCCATTCAATTATAGATGCCTAAATAATATTTTTCCCCCTGGCAATCTAAGCTTCGTAAGTATTAAAGAGGAAAAATAAAAGTTATCTCATCTTTCTAAATAGCATGCATTTCTTACCTTTCAGTCACAAAATACTGTCAACCAGCTATGAGTGTGTAAATGACTCACTGGTCAGGGAGATAGCACAATTGTCTTTTGAGAAATGCTGAATGATTTAAAACTCATGATCTGAAATAAAACATGAATCCCTAAGGATTATTGGAGGGCTTATCTGTAAGAGTTCATGGAAAACAATATATTGTCAGTTATGTACTCTTTGAGCAGGCTTATTCCAGGGTCTTAGCCACTCCTGGTTTTTATACATTATTGCCCGTTTAGGGAACGAGATACCTATCTAGAGTCATAAAGATGCCATTAAGAAGACAGTATCTGGGGTTGTGATTAGTAAGCTATTGTCTCTCTGAATTCACAAGTTTTTCAAACTCAACTGAACTCTTATAAAATCTAGACATTTACTTTATTCATCTTTTTTTTTTTTTTTTTGCCTCCCCTACCACATATCCCATGAAAGCTATCTAGAACCCTTCCCACTTATCTAATACACCCAAACATACCTTTCCTAGCAGACGAGGGCCATTTCTCAGCTTTCAAAACTACATCTTTGGAAGATTAGGGAAGGAAGGGGAGAAATTAACATTTGTTGAAAGTCTATTATTATAAAGTTAAAATAACTACGGATATTAGTATCATTTTTCTAGCTTATGGATGAGAATTTGAGAAATCAAGTGGGTATTTTAGGGTCACACATATTTAGTGAATTAGAGTACAAATTCTAAGTCAACTTGGTCTAATGCTAATATCTAAGCTCCCTTCCAAAAAGCACAGCTCAGCTCATTTTTGCCGAGGCTATGTGTCTTTCTACCTGTGTTCTGAATCCTTTCTTTCTGTCCTATACAAGACTTAACTTCATCCAGTTATTGTCTTTCCTGCTCATATTTCCAATTTCTTTCTTAAATAACTATTTTAAAGTTAAACTAGTTCTTGTCTCCAATAGTAAAAGCACAATAATTAAAAATGGCCTTTGATTCTTCTATACCTTTACCACAATCCAATCTGTTTTTTTTCACTGCCATGTTATTTAAAAGAAAGATCTATGCTAATATTCACTGTCTCAGAAATCCCTTGCTATGTGATTTCTACTTCCACATCTTCTATAAAATGTTTAGCATGAGATTATCAATTGTTATGCATTTACTTATTTAAATGTTTCCCTTTTAAAAGCATTCATGAATGATTCTTGTTTTTTGGTGTCTTCTACAACGTATTTTGTTTATTTTAGAAAAATAATACCTACAATACATTGTGTGCTAGTGACATCATTATTATATCTAATACTTTAAAAATTTTTAAATATTTTTGTGGGTACCTACTAGGTGAAAATATTTATGGGGTACATGAGATATATTGATACAAGCATGCAGTGTAAAATAAGCACATCATAGAGAATGGGGGTATCCATCCCCTCAAACATTTATCTTTAAGATATTTTAAAATATACAATTCAGTAATTTTTGCCTATAGTCAACCTATTGTTCTATCAAATAATAGATCTTATACTTTCTTTCTAGTACCCATTAGCCATCCCCATCCCACCCTCAGTCACACACTACCCTTCTCAGTCTCTACTTTTGCATTCTACATCCATGAGTTCAATTGTTTTGGTTTTCAGATCCCACAAATAAGTGAGAACATGCAATATTTGTCTTTCTGTGCCTGGCTTATTTCATTTAACATATTGATCTCCAGTTCCATCCATGTTGTTGCAAAGGACAGGATGTCATTTTTTTTTTTTTTTTATGGCTGAAAAGTACTCCATTGTATATATGTATCATGATTTTAAAGTCCATTTATCTGTTTATATACACGTAGGTTTCTTCCAAATCTTAGCCATTGTAAATAGTATTGCAACAGGCATGGGAGTGCACATATCTCTTCAATACACTGATTTCTCCTTTTGGGGGGTTAAGATCTGGCGACACTGCCAGATCTTACGGTAGCTCAATTTTTAGTTTTCTTGAGGAACCTCCAAACTGTTCTCCGTAATGGTTGTACTAATTTACAATCCCTCCAATATTGTATGAGGCTTCCTTTTTCTCCACATCCTCACCAGCACTTATTGTTGCTTGTCTTTTGGATCTAAACTATCTTAACTGGGGTGAGATGAAATCTCATTGTAGTTTTGATTTGCTTTTCTCTGATGATCAATGATTTTGAGTACCTTTTCATATGCTTGTTTGCCATTCGTATGTCCTTTGAGAAATGTCTATTCAAATCTTTTGGCCATTATTTAAATTGAATTATTAGATTTTATCCTAAAGTTGTTTGAACTCTTTATACAATTATTAATCCCTTCTCAGAGGTGTAGTTTGCAAATATTTTCTTCCACTCTCTGGATTGTCTCTTCACTTTGTTGATTGTATTCTTTGCTGTGCAGAAGCTTTCTGACTTGATGTAATCCCATTGTCCATGTTTGCTTTGGTTGCCTGAGCTTGTGGGTTATTGCTCAAGAAATCTTCACCCTTATCAATCCAATGTCCTGGCAAATCTCCCCAATGTTTCCTTGTAGTTAATTTCATGGTTTCAGATCTTAGATATAAGTCTTTAATACATTTTGATTTGATTTTTGACTGTGGCAAGAGATAGGGGTTCAGTTTCATTCTTCTGAATATGGATATCCAGTTTTCCTAGCACCATTTATTGAAGACAATGTCTTTTCTCCAGTGAACATTTTTGGCATCTTTGTCAAAAATGAGTTCGCTGTAAGTGTGCAAATATGTTTCTGGGTTCTCTATTCTGTTCCATTCATCTATGTGTCTGTTTTTCTACCAGTACCATGCTATTTTGGTTACTATAGCTCTGTACTATAATTTGAAGCCAGGTAATACAATTCCTCCACTTTTGTACTTTTTGCTTAGGATAGCTTTAGATATTCTGAGTCTTTTGTGATTTTAAATGATTTTTAGGATTGTTTGTTTCTATTTCTGTGAAGAATGTCATTAGTATTTTGATAGGAATTGAAATGAATCTGTAGATTGTTTTGGATAATATGGACATTTCCACAATATTTATTCTTCTGATCTGTGAAAATGGAATATTTTTACATTTTTGGTGTCTTCTTCAATTCTTTCATTAGTCTTTTATAGTTTTCCTCATAGAGATCTTTTACTTTCTTGGTTATTTTCTTTGTATTTTATTTTATGTGTGGCTACTATAAATAGAATTCTTTTAATTCTTCTTCACATTTTTCACTGTCAGCATATAGAAATGCTACTAAGTTTTGTATGTTGATTTTGTATTCTGTAACTTGACTAAATTTGCTTATCAGTTCTAATATTTTTCTTGTGAAGTCTTTAAGTTTTTCTAAATATAAGATCATATTTTCAGCAAACAAGGATAATTTCAATTCTTTCTTTCCAATTCAGATGCCCTTTATTTTATTTATCTTCTCTGATTAGTTTAGTTAGGAATTCCAGTACTATGTTAAACAACAATGGTGAAAGTGGACATCCTTGTCATGTTCCAGATCTTGCAGGAAAGGTTTCAGTTTTTCCCAGTTCAGTATGATACTAGCTGTGGGTCTGTCATTATGGCTTATATTACATTGAGGTATGTTTCTAATATACCCATATATTGAGGGTATTTATTATTAAGGTATGTTGAATTTTATCAGTTACTTTTTCAGCAATTGAATTAATCATAAGGTTTTTATCCTTCATTCTGTTGATATAATGGACTATGTTGATAGATTTGCATATGTCAAACCATCCTTGCATTTCAGAGATAAAACCCACTTGGTCATGATGCGTGATCTTTCTAATGTATTGTTGAATTTGGTTTTCTAGTATTTTATTGGGGATATTTGCATCAATATTTATCAGAGACATTGGTCAATAGTTTTTTCTTTTTTTTCTTTTTTCTTTTGAAGTGTTTTTGGTTTTGGTATCAGGGTCATAAAAATCTCATAGTATAAGTTTGAAAATATTCCCTCCTTTTTTTGCAGAATAGTTTGAGTAAGATTGACATTAGTTCTTCTTTAAATGTTTGGTATAATTCAGAAGTAAAACCATGGGTCCTGGGCTTTCCCTTACTGGGAAGCTTTTTATTATGGCTTTGATATTATAACTTGTTATTGGTCTGTCCAGGTTTTGAATTTCTTTCTAATTCAATCTTGATAGGGTGAATGTATCTAGACAGTTGTTCATTTCTTCTGGATTTACTAGTATATTGGCATGTATTTGCTCATAGTAGCCACTAATGATCCTTGGAATTTCTGTGGTATCAGTTGTAATGTATTTTTTTTTTAATTTCTGATTTTATTTATTTGGATTTTCTTATTTTTTTTTCACAGACTGGCTAAAGGTTCATCAATTTTGTTTAAGTATTCAAGAAGCCAACTTTTTGTTTTATTAATTTTTTATGATTCATCATTTCAATTTTATTTATTTTTGCTTTCATCTTTATTATTTCTTTTTGTCTACTATTTTTGGGTTTGGTTTGCCCTTGTTTTTCTAGTTCTATGTGAGATGCATCATTAGACTGTTTATTTAAAAAGTTTTTCTCTTTTTTGATGTAGACACTTATAGCTATCAACTTCCCTCTATTTACTGCTGTTTCTGTATCCCTTAGGTGTAGTTATGTTTTGTTTCTATTATCATTTGTTTTAAATTTTTAAAAAAAATTTCTTCTTATTTTTTTCATGAACCCAATGGTCATTCAGGAACATATTGTTTAATTTACATGTATTTGTATACTTTCCAAAACTCCTCTTGTTATTAATTTCCAGTTTTACTCCATTGTGGTAAGAGAAGAAGCTTGATATTATTTTAGTTTTTTACATTGTTTTAAGACTTGGTTTATGTCTTAACATATTGCTTATTCTAGAGAATGTCCATGTGCTGAGGAAGAGAATGTGTAATCTGCAGCTCTTGGATGAAATGTTCTGTAAATATCTGTTAGATCAATTTGGTCTATGGTGCAGACATTAAATGTAAATGAGCTAAATGCCCCAATTAAAAGACATAGACTGGCAAATTGGATAAAGAGTCAAGACACATTGGTGTGCTGTATTCAAGAGACTCATCACATGTGCAACGACACATATAGGCTCAGAATAAAGGGGTGGAGGAAGTTTTACAAAACAAATGGAAAGCAAAAAATAAAAAAAAAAAATAGCAGAGGTTGCAATCCTAGTCTCTGATAAAGCAGACTTTAAACCAACAAAGATCAAAATAACAAAGAAGAGCATTACATAATGGTAAAGGGATCAATGCAACAAGAACAGCTAACTCTCCTAAATATATATGCACCCAATACAGGAGCACCCAGATTCAGTTCTTTGAGACCTACAAAGAGACTTAGACCCCCACACAATAATAGTGGGAAAATTTAACACTTCTCTATCAATATTAGATCAATGAGACAAAAAATTAACAAGGATATTCAGGACTTGAACTCAGCTCTGGATCAAGCAGCCTAAGACATCTACAGAACTCTCCACCCCAAGTCAACAGAATATACATTTTTCTCAGCACCAAATCAAACTTATTCTAAAATTGAACACATATTTGGAAGTAAAACAATCCTCAGCAAGTGCAAAAGAACAGAAATTATAACAAACAATCTCTCAGACCACAGTGCAATAAAATTAGAACTCAAGATTAAGAAACTCACTCAAAACCACACAATTACATGAAAACTGAACAACCTGCTCTTGGATAACTGCAGGGTAAATAACGAAATTAAGGCAGAAATAAATAAGTTATTTGAAACCAATGAGAACAAAGATACAACATACCAGAATCTCTGGGACACAGCTAAACCAGAGTTTAGAGGTAAATTTATAGCACTAAATGTCCACAGGAGAAAGTGGGAAAGAAGTAAAATCGATGCCCTAACATCACAATTAAAAGAACTAGAGAAGCAAGAGCAAACAAATTAAAAAGCTAGCAGAAGACAAGAAATAACTAAGATCAGAGCAGAACTAAAGGAGATAGGTAAACAAAAAACACTTCAAAAAATTCATGAAGCCAGGAGCTGGTTTTTTGAAAAGATTAATAAAATACATGGACCACTAGCCAGACTAATAAAAAAGAAAAGAGAGAAGAATCATATAGATTAAAAAAATGATAAAGGGGATATCACCACAGATCCCACAGAAGTACAAACTACCATCAGAGAATACTGTAAATATCTCTATGCAAATAAACTAGATAATCTAGAAGAAATGGATACATTCCTGGACACATACACACTCCCAAGACTAAACTAGACGGAAGCCAAATCCCTGAATGGACCAATAACAAGTTCTGAAATTGATGCACTAATTAATAGCCTACCAATTAAAACAAAGCCCAGGACCAGATGGATTCACATGGAATTCTACCAGAAGTACAAAGAGGAGCTGGTATCATTCTTTCTGAAACTATTCCAAACAATAGAAGCGTTACTCATTTTATGAGGCCAGCATCATCATGATAAAAACAAAACAAAACAAAACAAAAAACTGGCAGAGACACAACAACAAAAAAAGAATTTGAGGCCAATATCCATGATGAATATTGATGAGAAAATTCTCAATAAAATACTTGCAAACCAAGTTCAGCAGCACATCAAAAAGCTTATCCACCATGATCAAGTGGGCTTCAACCCTAGGATGCAAGTCTGGTTCAATATATGCAAATCAAGAAACATAATCCATTACATAAACAGAACCAATGTCAAAAACCCCAAGATTATCTCAATAGATGCAGAAAAGACCTTCAATAAAAATCAACACCCCTTCATGCTAAATCTCTCAGCAAACGTGGTATTCATGGAATGCATCTCCAAATAATAAGAGTTAGTTATGACAAACCCATAGCCAATATCATACTGAATGGGAAAAAGCTGGAAGTAGAAAACCAGCACAAGACAAGGATGACCTCTCTCACCACTCCTATTGAACGTAGTGTTGGAAGTTCTGGTCAGAGCAATCAGGCAAGAGAAAGAAATAAAGTGTATTCAAATAGGAAGAGAGGAAGTCACATTGTCTCTGTTTGCAGATGACATGATTGTATATTTAGAAAACCCCATCATCTCAGCCCCAAATCACCTTAAGCTAATAAGAAATTTCAGCAAAGTCTCAGGATACAAAATCAATGTGCAAAAATCACACACATTCATATACACCAATAACAGGCAAACAGAGGGCCAAATCATGAGTGAACTCCTATTCACAATTGCTACAAAGAGAATAAAATTCCTAGGAATAAAACTTACAAGGGATGTGAATGACCTGTTCAAGCAGAACTACAAACCATGGCTCAAGGAATTAAGAGAGGACACAAACAAATGGAAAAACATTCCATGCTTACGGATAGGAAGACTTAATATCGTGAAAATGGCCATACTGCCCTAAGTAATTCATAGATTCAATGCTAGCCACATCAAGCTACCATTGAATTTCTTCACAGAAACAGAAGCAACGACTTTAAGTTTCATATGAAACCAAACAAGAGCCCGTATAGCCAAGAAAATCCTAAGCAAAAAAGAACAAAACTGGAGGCATCATGCTACCTGACTTCAAACTATAATCTAAGGCTACAGTAACCAAAATAGCATGGTACTGGTACCAAAACAGATATATAGACCAATGGAACAGAAAAGAGGTCTCAGAAATAACGCCACACATCTACACCCACCTTATCTTTGACAAACCTGATGAAAACTAGCAATAGGGAAAGGATTCCTTATTTAATAAATGGTGTTGGGAAAACTGGCTAGCCATATGCTGAAACTGAAACTGGACCCCTTCCTTATACTTCATACAAAAATTAACTCAAGATGCATTAAAGACTCAAATTAAGACCTAATACCATAAATGCCCTAGAAGAAAACCTAGGCAATACCATTCAGGACACAGGCATGGGCAAAGGTCTCATGACTAAAACACCAAAAGCAATGGCAACCAAAGCCAAAATTGATGAATGGGATATAATTAAAGTAAAGAGCTTCTTCACAGCAAAAGAAACTATCTTCAGAGTGAACAGGCAACCTACAAAATGGGAGAAAATGTTGGCAATCTATCCATCTGACAAAGGGCTAATATCCAGAATCTACAAGGAACTTAAACAAATTTGCAAGAAAAAAAACCCCATCAAAAAGTTGGCAAAGGATAATTACAGACACTTCCCAAAAGAAGTTATTTATGCAACCAACGAACATATGAAAAACATTCATCATCAGTGGTCATTAGAAAAATGCAAACCAAAACCACAATGAGATACCATCTCATGCCAGTTAGAATGGTGATCATTAAAAAGTTAGGAAACAACAGATGCTGGAGAGGATGTGGAGAAATATGAACACTTTTACATCATTGGTGGGAGTGTAAATTAGTTCAACCATTGTGGAAGATAGTGTGGCTATTCCTCAAGGATCTAGAACCAGAAATAACGTTTGATCCAGGAATCTCATTACTGGGTATATACTAAAAGTATTATAAATCATTCTACTATAAAGGGACATGCACATGTATGTTTATTGCAGCACTGTTCACAATAGCAAAGACTTGGAACCAACCCAAATCCCCATCAATGATAGGCTGGATAAAAATAATGTGGCACCTATACATGATGGAATACTATGCAGTCATAAAAAATGATGAGTTCATGTCCTTTGCAGGATAGTGGAAGAAGCTGGCAACCATCATTCTCAGCCAACTAACACAGGAACAGACAACCAAACACCACATGTTCTCTCTCATAAGTGGGAGTTAAACAATGAGAAGACATGGACACAGGGAGGGAAACATCACACACTGGGGCCTGCCCAGGGGCGGGGAGGTAGGGGAGGCATAGCATTAGGAGAAATATGTAATGTAGATGATGGGTTGATGGGTGCAGCAAACTACCATGTCACGTTATACCTATGTAACAAACCTGCATTTTCGGCACATGTATTCCAGAACTTAAAGTATAATAAAAAAAAAAAAAGGGGGGAGCATACATTTTAAATTGTTATATACGCTTGCTGACTTGACACCTTTATTATATAGTTACCTTTTTTGTCTCATCATATAGTTTTTGTCTTGAAATCTATTTGGTCTGATATAGGTATAGCATCTCCTGACTTTTTCGGTTGCATTGGCATGGAATATCATTTTTTATCTCTTTATTTTCAGTCTGTGTGTGTCTTTACAGGTGAAGTGTGTTTACTGTAGGCATGAGACCAATATGTCTTATTTATTCACCTATTCAGTTAGTGTATCTCTTTTGATTGGAGATTTTTGTCTATTTACATTCAATGTTATTACTGATGAGTAAGAACTTACTCTTGTCATTTTGTTGTCTGTTTTCTGTTTGCTTTGTGGTATTATCTGCTTTCTTTTTTTTCTATCTTCTTCTAGTGAACCAGATTGTCTTTGGTGAAGTTATTTTTTTCCTGTAATTCTTTTTGCATATGCATTGTGTGTTTAGTAGTGTGAGGTTACCATGAGGCTTTCAAATACTAAATCCGTTATTTTAACCTGATAACAGCACTATTTTCACAAATAAATAAGCAAAAAGAAAACTGTTAAAAACTCTACACCTAAACTTCATCTCCCTGCTTTTTAACTTTCTGTTGTTTCTATTTATATCTTATTGTATGGACTGTGTCTTGAAAAGTTGTCATACTTATTTTTTGATTGATTCATTGTTTAGTATTTCCATTTAGGATAAGAGTAGTTTATACACCACACTTACAATGTTATAATATTCTGTGTTTTTCTGTGTACTTCCTATTACCACTGAGCTTTATACCTTCAGGTGATTGCTTATTGCTCATTAATGTCCTTTTCTTTCTGATTAAAGTGCTCCTTTTAGCATTTTCTGTAGGGCAGGTGTGGTAATAATAAAATGCTTCAGCTTTTTGTTTGTCTAGGAAAGTCTTTATACCTCCTTTATGTTTGAAGGATGTTTTCACCAGATATTCTATTCTAGGGCAAAATATTTTTTCCTTCAGCACTTGAAATATGTCATGCTACTCTCTCCTGACCTGTAAAGTTTCCACTGAAAAGTCTGCTGTCAGACATATTGATGCTCCATGGTATGTTATTTGCTTCTCTTCTCCTGCTGCATTTAGAATCTTTTCTTCATCCTTCACCTTGGGGAGTCTGATTGCTTAATGCCTTGAGGTAGTTCTTTTGGGGTTAAATCTACTTAGTATTCTGTAACTTTTTGTACTTGGATATTGATATCTTTCTTTAGGCTTGGGAAGTTCTCTATTATTATCACTTTGAATAAACCATTTACTCCTATCACTTTCTCTACCTCCTATTTAAGGACAATAACCCTTAGATTTGGCTTTTTGAGGCTATTTTCTAGATCCTACATGTACGCTTCATTGTTTCTTATTCTTTTTTCTTTTGTCTCCTCTGACCTTGTATTTCAAATAACCTGTCTTTAAGCTCACAATTCTTTCTTCTACTTGATCAATTCTGCTTTTGAGAGACTTTGATACATTCTTTTGTTTGCCAACTGTATTTTCTAGCTCCAAAATTTTTGCTTCATTCTTTTGAATTATTTCAATTTCATTGTTAAATTTATCTGGTAACATTCTGATTTCCTTCTCTATGTTATCCTGAATTTCTCTGAGTTTTCTCAACATGGCTATTTTTGATTCTCTCTCTGAAAGGTCTCATATCTCTGTTTCTCCAGTATTGGTACCTGGTGCCTTATTTCATTTGCTGGGATAATGTTTTCCTGGCTGGTGTTGATGCTAGGAGATGTTCTTCAGTGTCTGCACATTGAAGAGTTAGGTATTTATTATAGTCTTCACTATCTGGATTTACTTGTAGCCATCCTTCTTGGAAACACTTTCCGGGTATTTGAAAGATCTAAGCTCTATCTGCTTTATGGGGCACACCAAGCCCAGTACTTGTGTGGTACTGCAGACTTGTAGAGGTACATCCTTGGTGGTCTTGGACAAAATCTAGGAGAATTCTCTGTTTTACCAGGCAGACACTTGTGTTCCCTTCCTTTGTCCCAAACATGCAAAATCTTGCTCTCTCTCTGTTCTGAGCCAACTAAAGTTGGAGGTGGAGTGACACAAGCACTCCTGTGGCCATCACCACTATGACTGCTCTGAGTCAGACCTGAAGCCAGCGCAGTGCTAGGTCTTTCCCAAGGCCTGCTGCAACCACTCTCTGGCTACTGCCCATGTTTGCTTAAGGCCCTGGATCTCCACAATCAGCAGATGGGAAACAAGGCCTCTGTCTTGCCCTTCACAGCAGTGAGGTTCCCCATGCTCTGTGTGGGTCCAGAAGTTTCATCCAGGAGTCAAGGACTAAATTCAAAAACTGTGGAAGTCTATCTGTTATATAATATTGTGTTATGTCATATTGTGGCTGAACTGACACTCAGACAGCAAGATGCAGCCCTTCCCACTCTTCTCTCCTTTTCCCAAAAGGAGAGGAGCCTCACACCATTGCCACTGCCATCTAAGGCCACAAGGAGCACTGACAGGTTATAACCAATGTTCCATTAAGCCCCAAGGTCTCTTCTTTTATTATTATTTTTAAATTTTCAATTTTTATTTTATGTTCAGGGGGACATGTACAAGATATGCAAGTTTGTTTCACAGGTAAAAGTTTGCCATGCTTGTTTGCTCTAAAGATAATCTATCACCCAGGTATTAAGCCCAGCATCCATTAGCTATTCTTCCTTATGTCTTCACTCCTCCCGCAAGCCCCCATTCTCTAACCAGACCCAGTGTGTGATGTTTCCCATCCCCTTGTGTCCATGTGTTCATGTGTTCTCATGATTTAGCTCCTACTTATAAGAGAGAACATGTGGTATTTGATTTTCTGTTCCTGCATTAGTTTGCTAAGGATAATGGCCTTCAACTCCATCCGTGTCCCTGCAAAGGACATGATCTCGTTCCTCTCTATGGCTGCATAGTATTCCATGGTGTAAATGTAACACATATTCTTTATCCAGAGTATTATTGATGAGCATTTAGGTTGATTCCATGTTTTTGTTACTGTGAATAGTGCTGCAATGAACATATGCATGTGTGTGTCTTTATAATGGAATTATTTATATTCCTTTGGCATATACTCAATAATGGGATTGCTGGGTTGAATGGTATTTCTGCCTCCAGGCCTTTCAGGAATTACCACTCTGTTTTCCAGAATGCTTAAACTAATTTACACTCTAACTAACAGTAAAAATGTGTTTCTTTTTCTCCAAAACCTTGCCAGCATCTGCTGTTTTTTTGCTTTTTAGTAATAGCCATTCTGACTGGTATGAGATGGTATCTCATTGTGGTTTTGATTGGCATTTCTCTAATGATCAGTGATGTTGAGCTTCTTTTCATGTTTTTTGGCCACATGTATGTTTTCTTTGGAGAAGTGTCTGCACATGCCCTTTGCATACTTTTTAAAGGGGTTGGTTTTTTTTTCCTGTAAATGTATTTAAGTTCCTTATAGATGCTGAATATTAGACCATTGTCAGATGAATAGATTGCAAAATTTGTTTCCCATTCTGTAGGTTGTTTATTTACTCTGCTAATAAGTTCTTTTGCTGTGCAGAAGCACTTTAGTTTAATTAGATCTTATTTGACAATTTTTGCTTTTGCTGCAATTAATTTGGCATCTTCCTCATGATATCTTTGCCTGTACCTATGTCCTGAATGGTATTGCCTAGATTTTCTTCTAAGGATTTTATTTATGTAAATGGGTTTTACATTTAAGTTTTTAATTTGTCTTGAGTTGATTTTTGTATATGGTGTAAGAAAGGGGTCCAATTTCAGTTTTCTGCATATGGTTAGACAGTTCTCCCAGCATCATTTATTAAACAGGGAATTCTTTCCTCCATTAACTGTTTTTATCAGGTTTGTAGAAGATCAATGGTTGTAGGTGTGCAGTCTTATTTCTGGGTTCTATATTTTCTTCCATCGGTATATGTGTCTGTTATCATACCAGTACCATGCTGTTTTGGTTACTGTAGCCGTGTAGTATAGTTTGAAGTCAAGTAGCATGATGCCTCCAACTTTGTTCTTTTTGTTCTTTGCCTCAACTTTATTCTTTTTGCTTAGAGTTACCTTAGCTATTCAGACTATTCAGACTTTATTTTGGTTCCATAAGAATTGTAAAATAGTTTTTTTCTGGTTCCATGAAAAAATGTCAAGGGTAGTTTAATGGGAATAGCATTGAATCTATAAATTGCTTTGACAGTATAATTCTTCCTCTCCATGAGCATAGACTGTTTTTCAATTTGTTTATGTCACCTATAATTTCTGTGAACAGTAGTTTGTAGTTATCCTTGAGGAAGTCCTTCACTTCTCTTGTTAGCTATATTCCTAAGTATTTTCTCCTTTTGTCAGTATTGTGAATGGAAGTTCATTTGTGATTTGACTTTTGGCTTGTCTGATGTCGCAGTATACAAATGCTAGTGATTTCTGCATATTGACTTTGTATCCTGAGACTTTGCTAAAATTGCTTATCAGCTTAAGAAGCTTTTGGGCTACGATGATGGGGTTTTCTAGATATAGGATCATGTTATCTGCAAACAAAGTTTGACTTCCTTGCTTCTGATCCTTTATTTCTTTATCTTACCTGATTGCCCTGGCCATAACTTCTAATACTACATCAAATAGGAGTGGTGAGAGAGGGCAATCTTGTCTTGTGCTGGTTTTCAAGGGGAAGGATTCCAGCTTTTGCCCATTCAGTATGATATTACCTGTGGGTTTGTCATATATGGTGCTTATTATTTTGAGGTATATTCCTTCAATATCTGCAGTCTCTCAGACAAAAGCACAATCAATTTAGAACTCAAGATTAAGAAATTCAGTCAAAACCATATAACTACATGGAAATTGAAAAACCTGCTCTTGAATGACTTTTTGGGTAAATAATGAAATTAAGGTAGAAATCAAGAAGTTCTTTGAAAGTAATGAGAACAAAGAGATAATGTACAAGAATCTCTGGGACACAGCTAAAGCAGAATTAAAAGGAAAATTTATAGCACAAAATGGCCAAATCCAAAAGCTAGAACGATCTTATGTTAACAAACTAACATCACAACTAAAAGAACTGAAGAACCAATAGGAAACAAACTCCAAAAGTAGCAGAAAACTAGAAATAACAAAGATCAGAGCTAAACTGAGGGAACTGGAGACACACACACACACACACACACACACACAAAAAAAAAACCTTCAAAAAATTAGTAAATCCAGAAGCTGATTTTTTAAAAAAATTAACAAAATAGATAGATTACTAGCTAGACTAATAAAGAAGTAAAGAGAGAAGAGTCAAATAAACACAATCAGAAGTGATAAGGAAGATATCACTACTGACCCCACAGAAATACAATCATCAGAGAATATTATAAACACCTCTCTGTACATATACTAGAAAATCTAGAAGAAATGGATACATTCCTGGACACATACACCTTCCCAAGACTGAACTAGGAAGAAATTAAATCCCTGAATAGATCAGTAATAAGTTCTGAATTTGAGGCAGTAATAAATAACCTACCAACCAAAAAGATCCCAGGACCAGAAAGATTCACAAATGAATTCTACCAGAGGTACAAAGAAAAGCTGGTACCATTCCTATTGAAACTATCCCAAAACATTTAAAAGGAAGGACCCCTCCATAACTCATTCCATGATGCCAACATCAACATCACCCTGGTACAAAAACCTGGCAGAAATTAAAAAAAAAAAAAAAAAAACAGAAAAAGAAAAGAAAGAAAGAGAAAAGAAAACTTCAGACCAATATCCTTGGTGAACATTGATGCAAAAATCCTAACAAAATACTAGCAAACTGAATTCAGCAGCACATCAAAAAGTTTATCTATCATGGTCAAGTAGGCGTCATCCTCAGGATGTAAGGCTGGTTCAGCATATGTAAATCAGTAAATGTGATTCATCACATAAACAGAACTAAAGACAAAAACCACATACTTATCTCAATAGAGGCAGAAAAGGCTTCTGATAAAATTCAACATCCCTGCATGTTAACAACTCCCAAGGTCTCTTAAGTCAGCTTGTGGTGAACACTGCCTGTTCTGGAACTCATCTTTCAGGGCAACTCTGGCCCAGGACAGATCCAGAAATGCAGTCCAAGAGTCAAGCCCTCGAACTGGGGACCCCAAGAGCCAGCTTGGTGCTTTATGCCCCTGTGGCCATGCTGGTACCTGAGGTGCAAGACAGTCTCCTTTACTTTTTTCTTTGCTTTTTCAAGCAGGAGTTTTGCTCAGTGCTCACTACAACTGATTATGTGCTGAGTCCCACCTGAAGTCCACAAGTCTGAGGTTCAATCAAGGCCCTCAGTGTAGTACCTGGGTATGGCTCCTATTCATTCAGGGCCCAAGGGCTCTTCAGTTAGCAAGTGATGAGTACTGGCAGGTCTGGTTCCTTTCCTTCAAGTCAGAGGGTTCCATTCTAGCCCAGGGTGTGTCTAGAAATGTTGTCCAGGAGCTAGGGCCTGGAACGGGGGTCTCACAACTCTGACTGGTGCCCTAGCCTACTGTGGCTGGGCTGGTATTTCTAGATGCAAGACAAAGCCCTCCCCATTCTTCCCTTTCCTCTCCTGAAGTGGAAGGAAGGGTTCTCTTGGAGCTGCGACCTGTGCAGTGGGGTTAGAGGAGGCACAGTGTAGCACTTCGTTGGCTGCCCCAGCTGCTTTCTCAGTATGTTGTGTCTCCTCCCCACCCACAGTCCACTGTCTCTGGGCCTAATTCAACACTGGGACTCAACTGACAAATTTCAGTCCTTATGGCCTAGACTGCCTTTCAAGTTTACTTGGAGACACAGAGTGCCATAGCCTGCAGTGATAAGGATTGTGGGAACTCAAGTTCCCAGGTGATCCCGCTGGTTAAAATGCTCCCTCCGTGGGCAGGCATCAGCTGAGTTTGGTCTGGTTTTCCTTTCTGCTCTAACAGGACAGGATGGAGTTTAATGCCTCACAATTGCTGTATTCTTTCCCACCTCCAGTGCCCAGAGTGTTCTCCACACCATGCCACTCTGCCAGGGGTGGGGAAGGGGCAGCATCGGTGATTCAAGACTGTATTTTCTGTTTCCTCAGTGTCTCTTTCATGAAGTTAAAACCAGGTACCAGCCGGGCGCGGTGGCTCACGCCTGTAATCCCAGCACTTTGGGAGGCCGAGGCGGGCGGATCACAAGGTCAGGAGATCGAGACCACGGTGAAACCTCGTCTCTACTAAAAATACAAAAAATTAGCCGGGTGCGGTTGTGGGCGCCTGTAGTCCCAGCTACTCGGGAGGCTGAGGCAGGAGAATGGCGGGAACCCAGGAGGCGGAGGTTGCAGTGAGCTGAGATCCGGCCACTGCACTCCAGCCTGGGCGACAGAGCGAGACTCCGTCTCAAAAAACAAAAACAAAAACAAAAAAAACAAAACAAAACAAAAAAAAACCAGGTACCATGGATACTCACCTGATTTTTGGTTCCTATGAAGTTGTTTTTATGAGTAGATAGTTGTTAACTTGGTATCCTTGCATGGGGGATGATTGATGGAGTTTTCTGTTTCACCATCTTGCTCTTCCCTCTCTCTATTATATGTAATAACAATCCTGTAGGTTAAATTTATTCACTATTCCAAATTGAGAAAATGAGGCTCAGAGAGCTTAGTAG
The DNA here is from genome assembly GCF_003255815.1 of Theropithecus gelada. Lineage (NCBI taxonomy): Eukaryota > Metazoa > Chordata > Mammalia > Primates > Cercopithecidae > Theropithecus > Theropithecus gelada. The sequence continues at coordinate 67,362,023 of NC_037671.1, read as the reverse complement.
GTTTCCCAAGATAACACAGTAATTGAAAACATCTGAATGTAATTCTATCACTGCTTTGTTCTGAAGTGTCTTCTTTACTGTCTTACTTTTTATATTCACTATATTATGACATATTGTGTTTTCCCATGGCAGTTTCTTCTCTTTCTTCATTAGGTTCTATTTCTTGAAAATATCATCTTCTATTACATCAACTACCTTCACTGGACAGACTGACTTAAATCTGAACTCCATTGCCTTATCTCCCCTATACCCTTCCTACCTTCTGTTCACATATCCCACCCTGTAAGCTTCACGTTCTTACTGCTGCCAGTTGTGACCAATACTATGAGTTAATTAGTCTTCAATAATATATTCTGATTTCCCCACACTTCAGCTGTCTATTGTTATTTCTACTTTATGACAATTTCTCCTAAATGATGTGCCTTTTACACTGGTAATGGTATAAAGTGAATCAGGGCCTCATTGTTTTTGCCCAGGCCATATCAAGGGCCTATTTTAAGATCATTTTGAATCTTATACAGAATTTTAAATGAATGTTCTGAACACACTAGCTTCCTTCATCATATTTATTTTTGCTCACGAATCTTCATGAAATTTATGCTTAAGTATTGAGTCTGGTAAATAATTCCTCCCAAGATGAAACCCAGATTTCTCTAATGCAAGCTATACTGCCTTCCTGCCACCATTAAGCAATCTGGTTCTTCAAGTCGAAAGGAATTTTAAAAACTAGACTTATTCACTTATCTATTTTGTTTGTGCTTTTAGGAGCCACACTCAATTCCCTTTCATATATCTTCTTATAAATCTTGCTTACTGATTATTTAGAATATAAGCAATTTGAAATAAAGCACTATATTGTGTATGTGTGTGTATGTGTATTTTATCATGATGCATCATATTTGTTTTGAAAACTTTGGCAATGTTATATTTTTCAAATTTGTTACTTTCTGAGATTAAATATTTTCAAAAAAATTTGGAAAATTAGGAGTAGGCCAATTCTTTCTCTCTCTATATATAATACACACATATACACATATGCTCAGCAAATGTGTAGTACATATATGTACACATGTGTATATATGCAAACACGTTTTATACATAATGTGTATGCAAATAGCTTTGTAATATAATAAGAACCATGTGTTTATATTTGAGAGTATTTTTAAAACTAATGTTATTTACCTCTAGTTCATTTATTTGGTGTGTTTCCTCTCTGTTTTATGAATCTTGAACATTTTTCAACAGACATTTATGTTCTCCATTTAAAAAAAAAATCATGCTTCTTCCATGTATCTAAGTTTTGATATGTACTACACATAATTAGAATAGAACAGACAGTGTGAAAATGAGGGGGAAGGAAGAACCATCAAGCAAAAGTTTTCTATTTTAAATGTTTTTTGATATTTTCTGTTTGCATTCTGAATTTATTATGTGTCTTTTCTAATTGTTTGTTTTTTCTATATGCCTCTATATGTAGATATATATAATTATATATGTTAAGATTAAAAGAAATTATTGAGAGAATACTGTATTTTGTGCCCCTTTAAAAGTAAAAACTTTTAATTTGCATAGTTGTTATTATCTGAAAACAATAATATTTCTTCTTTTGTGTAGACTTTTTTATCTTGTATATGATTCTTCAAATTATACTAGAAATTTATAAAGAACACTTATCCAGCTATAGGACAATACAATAATTGGAGAGCTAAAATCCTTGCTGCTAAATGCTTCCTTCTAATGTCATTAAACATATGCTTTAAATGTAGTTAGTTAAGGAAAAATCAAACTTAAAAGTCTTTAAAAGTCAGGACGGTGGCCGAGCGTGGAGGCTCAAGCCTGTAATCCCAGCACTTTGGGAGGCCGAGACGGGCGGATCATGAGGTCAGGAGATCAAGACCATCCTGGCTAACACGGTGAAACCCCCTCTCTACTAAAAAATACAAAAAACTAGCCGGGCGAGGTGGCGGGCGCCTGTAGTCCCAGCTACTCGGGGGGCTGAGGCAGGAGAATGGCTTAAACCTGGGAGGTGGAGCTTGCAGTGAGCCGAGATCCGGCCACTGCGCTCCAGCCTGGGCAACAGAGGGAAACACCGTCTCAAAAAAGAAAAAAATTCAAGACGGTAACTTGACATGATAAAGAAAATATAAAATTGTCTGTGGTGGAGACAATAATACTCACCAAATAGTCTATTTTCACTCCTGCATTTCCCATCCTTCCTTACAAAGTCATGTGATTGTGTTTACCAATAAAATTGAAGAATAAGCATACAATTTCCAGGCTGATGCAGTCAAAAGCCCATAAAGAATGCTTCAGTCTTAATTCCTTCTTCTGTGGCAAGCAAAAGGGTTGCATATTTCAGAAAATGCATATGGTGGTACTTCTGTCAATCTAAGCCCTTGAGAAACTGTAGGAAGCACAGATGTACAACTCCACTTCATCGCCACTCTAGCATGTGTTATGTGCCTAAGCAAATGTTTGTTTTGGTAAGTCACTGGAATTCTAAGGGTTAATTTCTAAGTACAACATAACATTGCTATACTGGCAAGTACTGGCAAATGCCAATGCCAGTTTGCAACAATGCCTTTATTATGTAAGATGTTTACAAACTAATATTATCCCTTTATCAAGACACTGTGTATCATTTCTCAGGAACTAGCTCTTAGGTAAAGAACATCATTCACAAAATAATTTGGATAGTAAATCAAGCTATACACAGAATTTTACTCATTTAAATACTTTATTTTAGATAATGCATAGTAATTTTCAAGGTGTAAATACTTTAGTAATTTAATACTGCCCAAACCCCAAATCATGACACAGAATCTATTTTAAAACAATCTGTTTTATAGTCTTCTAGTTTAGATGTTATAAAACTATTAAAATAAAACACACATATAATAACAGACCCAAAGGGACTGTAATAATTTATCAAATAAATGACCCAGGAACAAAATGCATCTACTTGACTTAAGATACAGTGCAGTATAAAATACTCAAAGACACAGGTACACACATGTTTTCATATACTTTATTATAGTAGTATGTATATGCTGCAAAATGTGCCTTTTTAAAAGAAGTCTTATTAGGAAATATTGTTGGAGATTAACATTCATTTTTTAAAATATATGTTCAGTGTTCAGAATCTTTGTAATTCACATTCCTTAATAGTTTCAACTTTACTTAAATATTTCAGTAGCTTTAGTTTTTGGGGACCGGTGCAGCATTTGAGACCCCTTCCTAAATTAGGGCAATAAACCACTCTGTAAGTCTAGTAAAAGGCAAGGTTCTAGATTTCACTATAGACTAAATTAATTTATACTGGCTGTTTCTAAACTATGACACCTAGCCTAGTTAGCTAAATTCTGCCAATTGGATACTACCACCTGGAACTTTAACTCTGGTGCCAGTTACATAAGAATGGGACATTTTAGAATTAATTACAATGTTAGATGGCTGGGGTAGCCACATTCATAATGCTGTGGTTCTGGTGCAAGCAGAGTTCTCCAGTTTTCAGAACTCTATGTTCCTTCTCATAGCTATACAATCCTTTCATTTTACCTTCTCAGGAACCTACACCAATTTCTGTTGCATAAAACCAAGAACACTGACTAATACCCATACAAATTAATCTTTGCAGAAGTTTTTACTGTACCTTTTACATACTTGTCTATGGATATATACTGCCAAACACATTCACAAAAATAAAATATATTGCATTTTTCTGCAATAAATCAGGAAAGATATGAAAAGCCACATAATCACCCAACAGATGCTATTGAGAGTTACAGAAACACTTTGTAAACATTATAACAGAATGAAGTGCAGTCTGTTCTTTGGTTCTTAAATGAAGTTAGTCCATTGAATTTTAATGAATGTTTCATTCCAGATATTTTCCATCTCAGGTATGTACGGTCATTTGAATGAATATATTGTACATATTTAAATTTGCATTTGAAAAACATTTAAAAAATAATTTATTCCACAGACAAAAAAAGAATGGCCATAGTATCTATCAGCTCTACCCATAAGCAGAATTGCCATAGGGCACATGATAAAGAAATCATTTTTTAAGTTGATAAAGAGACAATATTTTGTGTTCTATATGTCATAAGTTACATCATTTAACCATAATCAATTGTATTCTATATTTTGACAAAACAAGGTTGAAAAATTCTGAATAGTTTCCTTTAGCACTTTAAATGAAATATTCACTCTAAGTCTGTCAGAAAGATTCTTCAATTCTCTCTCAAATACTTAAGTGACATGATTAGCTTTTACTGTAAACACTCCAACTGAAAAGTAATGTAGTGTTTAATATACTTTCTGGTTAATTATGATTAAATAGGAACTACTTTTGTACATATCCTTTACAATTTCCCTATCTTGCCTAACAAAGGATATGTTAAGCAAAAAGGAAATATTTAAAAAGACACGACTGTTTCCTCAGGGAGATGTTTCCTTGATTCTGAGCATTATATCCCATCATATTTTACAGTAGAAAGAGGATATGGGGAATTAGTCTGACCTTTTACAATGTATTGGGACACAGGTATTTAGAGGATTGATGAAGATATTTGAGAATAATTTCCTGATGTGAATCTGTGCCTTCCCTTACTGATGCTAAAGACCAACGATCTTTATGTACAGCCCTGCCATGTCCAGAAATCACTAGAAACCCAGTGTAGATGAATTTAAGAGTACTTTATTGATAAGTAGGACATGTAATATTCTGTTTTGCTAGCCAAGTATGTAATGATGGGCTTACATACATATTACAATGTGAGTAGCAGGCATCTCTCCCATCTTTACCTTAGTTTCCAAATGCAGATGACTGCTCTGAAGATCTTTTTTATCCTTCAACTCCTGTTATCCATTGAGACTCCTGAAAAGCAATTGAAAACCGCTCCCCTCCTTTTCTTTATTTTCAATTTGTACTGTTACAGGCTGACTTCTTGAATCAGTCGGGGCAGAGCTGACACTCAAAGCTTTCTCAGGATTCAAACTCATTGGACGATAGTGTTTCTGTCCTTTCTGTCCTCTGATTCCTTTAAAATCAACAATGTGCAACCTCATCCCTGAGTGTTATATGTCAGCTTCTGGAGAAAGGTAGTCTTATGTTGCTGAGAAGTCACACTCATCTTTTGTATTAATACCTTTTTCCACACAAATAATTGATTTTCTTGTTTGGACAAACTTAAGTAATTTATAGTATATTGTAAACCCTTTCCTTTTGCTCTCCTCTAAGTGTAATTTTTTCTTCAGTAGATTCTTTAGAAATGGAATTAATGAAGTTGTCAGATAAATAAATTGGAGAGGGACATGGTGCTTTCTTTATCTCAGTTTAGCTAAAATTCTCAGTTCTTTAAACTTTTCCCCGTTAGCCTTATTTTCCAGCAATTATTCATCTGTGTGGCTCCCTGTTAAACCTTTTCACATTTTTCATATTTTTAATTCTATGTCTGAATTTTTTATTTCTCCTCTACTCTATAAACCTTACTTTTCCTTTTCATAAGCTCCTTCAGACAAAAGATATTTGAAAAATAAATAAACTTTCCTCATATATTTTACAGTTTTTATCTGCCCATAATTAGCTAGTCAAAATATAACTGAAAAGTAAAATAACCTTAATATGCTAAAGTCATATTTAAGAAACACATCATTTACCACCTATCATATGGTCCATGTAATTCTATGGATGATGAGAGGTAAAACAACACAGTACTGCTTATGAGATGTTTCCATGTATTAGATATGTTTAAAAATTTTGTTACAGGAAGAAAACATGATAAACGGAATAATCAAATGCCAGTCTTTCTTGTGCCTTATTGCATTTTATTTAGACTGCTGTATTTTTACCTGTACCCTTTTTATTTCTAAGCATAGCATTTATAGAATTTTAGTCATTGATATTTATAATCAATCTTTTAAAATCAATGATTATAGCTATGATGGATGGAAAAATATCATGTAAGCATTGTGCACATAGGACAGACTTATATAGAATATAACAATATTAGTGTCTTATAGATACTAGTTAATTTCTGCAGTCTCAGAACAATCCTCTGTCAATTTTCTAGTATTTTAAGTTGCCTTTACATTTTGTGCTCTGGATTACTTGATATCATATTAATTTTCTGGATTTTTCTGCAATTTTAAAAATATTTTCTGTCACCAGAGCTACTCTAAGCCTAAGATCGGTAAAGTTGAATGGTTTAAGTGAAACAAAGCACGTACATAAGTTTAACATGACAATAACCACTGGTAAGTACTCTGAAGCTAATCCAGGTGATTTATGTGATTTATCAACATTTACTACAATTTGAAGAATGTGTTTCAGAAGGAAATTTGGCTGGCTACTTAATCGGATCTCCGTGGGATGGCAGTATGTTGGTGTTTTCACTATATAGCATGGTCTTCTGTAATTAAAAGTTATTAACCTTAGAAATTTGATTTCCGAGGGGCACACCCAAGATGGCCGAATAGGAACAGCTCCACCCTCCAACTCCCAGTGTGAGCGACACAGAAGATGGGTAATTTCTGCATTTTCAACTGAGGTACCAGGTTCATCTCACTGGGGCATGTCAGACAGTTGACGCTGGTCTTTGGGTGCAGCCTGACCAGTGAGAGCTGAAGCAGGGCGGGGCATCACCTCACCTGGGAAGCACAAGGGGGAAGGGAATTCCTTTTCCTAGCCAAAGAAAAGCGAGACACACAACACCTGGAAAATTGGGCAACTCCCACCCTGATACTGCACTTTACCAAGGGTCTTAGCAAATGGCACGCCAGCAGATTATATCCCACACCTGGCCCAGAGGGTCCCACGCCCATGGAGCCTCCCTCATTGCTAGCACAGCAGTCTGAGATCTAACAGCAAGGTGGCAGCAAGGCTGGGGGAGGGGCACCTGCCATTGCTGAGGCTTAAGTAGGTGAACAAAGCTGCTGGGAAGCTTGAATTGGGTGGAGTCCACCACAGCTCAAGAAGACTGGCCTGCCTCTGTAGACTCCTCCTCTGGGGACAAGGAATAGCTAAACAAAAAGCACAGAAACCTCAGCAGAGGTAAATGCCCCTGTCTGACAGCTTTGAAGAAAGCAGTGGATCTCCCAGCATGGAAGTTGAGATCTGAGAATGGACAGACTATCTGCTTAAGTGGGTCCCTGACCCCTGAGTAGGCAGGGCAGACCGACTGCTCACACCTCACATGGTAGGGCACACCCCTGAGATGAAGCTTCCAGAGCAAGAATCAGACAACAACAATAGGTGTTCAGCAATATTCTATCTTCTACAGCCCCTGCTGCTGATACCCAGGCAAACAGGGTCTGGAGTAGACCTCAAGCAAACTCCAACAGACCTACAGCTGAGGGTCCTGACTGTTAGAAGGAAAACTAACAAACAGAAAGGTCATCTACACCAAAACCCCATCAGTACGTCACCATCATCAAAGACCAAAGGCAGATAAAACCACAAAGATGGGGAAAAAGCAGTGCAGAAAAGCTGGATATTCAAAAAATTAGAGCGCTACTCCCCCTCCAAAGGAACGTAGCTCATCGCCAGCAACAGATCAAAGCTGGATGGAGAATGACTTCGAGAAGTTGAGAGAAGAAGGCTTCAGTCGATCAAACTTCTCAGAGCTAAAGGAGGAATTACGTACCCAGTGCAAAGAAACTAAAAACCTTGAAAAAAGAATGGATGAATGGATATCTAGAATAATAAATGCAGAGAAGACCTTAAAAGAACTGATAGAGATGAAAACCATAACACGAGAACTATGTGACAAAGGCACAAGCTTCAGTAACTGACTTGATCAACTAGAAGAAAGAGTATCAGCAACTGAAGATCAAATGAATGAAATGAAGCGAGAAGAGAAGTGTAAAGAAAAAAGAGTAAAAAGAAATGAACAAACCCTCCAAGAAATATGGGATTATGTGAAAAGACCAAATCTACATCTGATTGGTGTGCCTGAAAGTGACAGGGGAAACAGAACCAAGTTGGAAAACTCTCTCGAGGATATCATGCAGGAGAACTTCCCCAACCTAGTAAGGCAGGCCGACATTCAAATTCAGGAAATACAGAGAATGCCACAAAGATAATCCTCAAGAAGAGCAACTCCGAGACACATAATTGTCAGATTCACCGAAGTTGAAATGATGGAAAAAATGTTAAAGGCAGCCAGAGAGAAAGGTCGGGTTACACACAAAGGGAAGCCCATCAGACTAACAGCAGATCTCTCAGCAGAAACTCTCCAAGCCAGAAGAGAGTGGGGGCCAATATTCAACATTCTTAAAGAAAATAATTTTAAACCCAGAATTTCATATCCAGCCAAACTAAGTTTCATTAGTGAAGGAGAAATAAAATCCTTTACAGACAAGCAAATGCTTAGAGATTTTGTCACTACCAGGCCTGCCCTACTAGAGATCCTGAAGGAAGCACTAAACATGGAAAGGAACAACAGGTACCAGCCATTGCAAAAACATGTCAAAATGTAAAGTCCATCAATGCTAGGAAGAAACTACATCAACTAGTGAGCAAAATAACCAGCTAATATCATGACAGGATCAAGTTCACACATAACAATATTAACCTTAAATGTAAATGGACTAGATGGTCCAATTAAAAGACACAGACTGACAAATTGGATAAAGAGTCTGCACCAAGAGGACCTAATAGACATCTACAGAACTCTCCACCCCAAATCAACAGAATATACATTCTTCTCAGCATCACATCGCACTTATTCCAAAATTGGCCACATAGGTGGAAGTAAAACACTCCTCAGCAAATGTAAAAGAACAGAAAGTATAACATACTGTCTCTCAGACCACAGTACAATCAAACTAGAACTAAGGACTAAGAAACTCAATCAAAACCACTCAACTACATGGAAACTGAACAACCTGCTTCTGAATGACTACTGGGTATGTAATGAAATGAAGGCAGAAATAAAGATGTTCTTTGAAACCAATGAGAACAAAGATACAACATAACAGAATCTCTGGGACACATTTAAAGCAGTGTGTAGAGGGAAATTTATAGCACTAAATGCTCACAAGAGAAAGCTGGAAAGATCTAAAATTGACACTCTAACATCACAATTAAAAGAATTAGAGAAGCAAGAGCAAACACATTCAAAAGCTAGCAGAAGGCAAGAAATAACTAAGATCAGAGCAGAACTGAAGGAGATGGTGACACAAAAAAACCCTCCAAAAAATCAATGAATCCAGGAGCTGGTTTTTTGAAAAGATCAACAAAATTGATAGACCGCTAGCAAGATTAATAAAGAAGAAAAGACAGAAGAATCAAATAGACGCAATAAAAAATGATAAAGGGGATATCACCACCGACCCCACAGAAATACAAACTACCATCAGAGAATACTATAAACACCTCTACGCAAATAAACTAGAAAACCTAGAAGAAACGGATAATTTCCTGGAAACTTACACTCTCCCAAAACTCAACCAGGAAGAAATTGAATCCCTGAATAGACCAATAGCAGGCTCTGAAATTGAGGCAATAATTAATAGCCTACCAATCAAAAAAAGTCCAGGACCAGACGGATTCACAGCTGAATTCTACCAGAGGTGCAAGGAGGAGTTGGTACCATTCCTTCTGAAACTATTCCAATCAATAGAAAAAGAGGGAATCCTCTCTAACTCATTTTACAAGGCCAACATCATCCTGATACCAAAGCCTGACAAAGATACAACAAAAAAAGAGAATTTTAGACCAGTATCCCTGATGAACATCGATACATAAATCCTCAGTAAAATACTGGCAAACCAAATCCAGCGGGACATCAAAAACTTATCAACCACGATCAAATGGGCTTCATCCCTGGGATGCAAGATTTGTTCAACATACACAAATCAATAAACGTAATCCAGCATATAAACAGAACCAAAGACAAAAACCACATGATTATCTCCATAGATGCAGAAAAGGCCTTTGACAAAATTCAACAGCCCTTCATGCTAAAAACTCTCAATAAATTTGGTATTGATGGAACGTATCTCAAAATAATAAAAGCTATTTATGACAAACCCACAGCCAATACCATACTGAATGGGCAAAAACTGGAAGCATTCCGTTTGAAAACTGGCACAAGAAAGGGATGCCCTCTCTCACCACTCCTATTCAACATAGTGTTGGAAGTTCTGGCTAGGGCAATCAGGCAAGAGAAATAAATAAAGAGTATTCAGTTAGGAAAAGAAGAATTCAAATTGTCCCTGTTTGCAGATGACATGATTGTATATTTAGAAAACCCCATTGTCTCAGCCCAAAATCTCCTTAAGCTGATAAGCAACTTCAGCAAAGGCTCAGGATACAAAATCAATGTGCAAAAATCACAAGCATTCTTATACACCAGTAACAGACAAACATAGAGCCAAATCATGAATGAACTTCCATTTACAATTACTTCAAAGAGAATAAAATACCTAGGAATCCAACTTACAAGGGATGTAAAGGACCTCTTCAAGGAGAACTACAAACAACTGCTGAGTGAAATAAAAGAGGACACAAACAAGTGGAAGAACATACCATGCTCATGGATAGGAAGAATCAATATCATGAAAATGGCCATACTGCCCAAGGTGATTTATAGATTCAATGCCATCCCCATCAAACTATCAATGAGTTTCTTCACAGAATTGGAAAAAACTGCTTTAAAGTTCATATGGAACCAAAAAAGAGCCCGCATTGCCAAGACAATGTTTGATTGCACTGTGGTCTGAGACAGTTTGTTATAATTTCTGTTTTTGTGCATTTGCTGAGGAGTGCTTTACTTCCACCTATGTGGTCAATTTTGGAATAAGTGTGATGTGATGTTGAGAAGAATGTATATTCTGTTGATTTGGGGTGGAGAGTTCTGTAGATGTCTATTAGGCCCTCTTGGTGCAGAATTGAGTTCAATTCCTGGATATCCTTGTTAACTTTCTGTCTCGTTGATCTGTCTAATGTTGACAGTGGGGTGTTGAAGTCTCCCATTATTATTCTATGGGAGTCTAAGTCTCTTTGTAAGTCTCTAACGACTTGCTTTATGAATCTGCATGCTCCTGTATTGGATGCATATATATTTAGGATAGTCAGCTCTTCCTGATGAATTGATCCCTTTACCATTATGTAATGGCCTTCTTTGTCTCTTTTGATCTTTGATGGTTTAAAGTCTGTTTTATCAGAGACTAGGATTGCAACCCCCGCTGTTTTTTTGTTTTCCATTTGCTTGGTAGATCTTCCTCCATCCCTTTATTTTGAGCCTATGTGTGTCTCTGCATGTGAGATGGGTCTCCTGAATACAGCAAACTGATAGGTCTTGACTCTTTATCCAATTTGCCAGTCTGTGTCTTTTAATTGGACCATCTAGTTCATTTACATTAATGGTTAATATTGTTATGTGTGAACTTGATCCTGTCATTATGATATTAGCTGGTTATTTTGCTCGCTAGTTAATGCAGTTTCTTCCTAGCATTGATGGATTTTATATTTTGACATGTTTTTGCAATGGCTGGTACCTGTTTTTCCTTTCCATGTTCAGTGCTTCCTTCAGGATCTCTTGTAGGGCAGGCCTGGTGGTGACAAAATCTCTAAGCATTTGCTTGTCTGTAAAGGATTTTATTTCTCCTTCACTAATGAAACTTAGTTTGGCTGGATATGAAATTCTGGGTTTAAAATTATTTTCTTTAAGAATGTTGAATATTGGCCCCCACTCTCTTCTGGCTTGGAGAGTTTCTGCTGAGAGATCTGCTGTTAGTCTGATGGGCTTCCCTTTGTGTGTAACCCGACCTTTCTCTCTGGCTGCCCTTAACATTTTTTCCATCATTTCCACTTTGGTGAATCTGACAATTATGTGTCTTGGAGTTGCTCTTCTCGAGGAGTATCTTTGTGGCATTCTCTGTATTTCCTGAATTTGAATGTCGGCCTGCCTTACTAGGTTGAGGAAGTTCTCCTGGATGATATCCTGCAGAGTGTTTTCCAACTTGGTTCCTTTTTCCCCCTCACTTTCAGGCACCCCAGTCAGACATAGATTTGGTCTTTTTACATAATCCCATACTTCTTGAAGTCTTTGTTCATTTCTTTTTCCTCTTTTTTCTTTAGATTTCTCACTTCATTTCATTCATTTGATCCTCAATCGCTGATACTCTTTCTTCTAGTTGATCGAATTGGTTACTGAAGCTTGTGCATTTGTCACATATTTCTCGTGTCATGGTTTTTATCTCTATCAATTCGTTTATGGCCTTCTCTGCATTGATTATTTTAGTTATCCATTCTTCCATTCTTTTTTCAAGATTTTTAGTTTCTTTGCGCTGGGTATGTAATTCTTCCTGTAGCTCTGAGAAGTTTGAGGGACTGAAGCCTTCTTCTCTCAACTCGTCAAAGTCATTTTCTGTCCAGCTTTGATCTGTTGCTGGCGATGAGCTGCGCAACACAGTTGAAAAATGCAGAAATCACCTGTCTTCTGTGTCGCTCGCGCTGGGAGCTGGAGACTGGAGCTGTTCCTATTAGGCCATCTTACTCCAGCCTCCTTTTCTAGTTCTTTAAGATGCATTATTAATTTTTTTATTTAAAGTTACTTTTTCAATGTAGTTGCTAATTTGAATAAACTTCCCTCTCAGTGCTGCTTTCCTTGCATCCCATTGGTTTGTTGTATTCCTATTTTCCTTTGTTGCAAGATATCTTTAAATTTCCTGCTTGATTTCTTACTAACCTTCTGGTCATTCAGCAGCATGTTGTTTAATTTCCATGTGTTTGTATAGTTTCCGAACTTCCTCTTGCTGTTAATTGCTCATTTTATTCTGCTGTGGCAGAGAAGATACTTGATAAGGTTTCAATTATTTTGAATTCTTTAAGGTTTTTTTTTGTGGCTTAATATATGGTCTGTCCTTGAGAATGATTCATGTGCTGAGGTGATGAATGTGTATTCTTCAACTGTTGGATAAAATGTTCTTTAAATATCTATTAGGACTGTTTGGCCTCTATTGCACATTAAATCTAATGTTTCTTTGTTGATTTTTTGTCTAGATGATCTGTCCAATGTTGTAAGTGGAGTGTTGAAGTCTCCAGCTATTGTTGCATTGGGGTCTCTCTCTCTCTTTAGCACTAATACTATTTGCTTTATATATCTGCATGCTCCAGGATTGGGTGCACATATGTATAATTTTTATACTCTTTGTGAATTAACCCCCTTATCAATATATAATGACCATCTTTGGCTCTTTCTAGTATTTGTCTTGAAATAATTTTGTCTGATGTAAGCTTAGCTACTCCTGCTCATTGCTGGTTTCTATTTGAATGAAATATCAGTCATCTTATTGAGGTTAAACCAACTTGGTATTCTATAACTTTCTTGTACTTGAATATTTATATATTTATGTAGGTTAGAAACATTATCTGTTATTATCCTCTTGAATATAATTTCTACCCCAAAGTCTTTCTCTGCTTCCTCTTAAATAACTCTTAGATTTGCCCTTTTGAGGCATTTTCTAAATCTTGCAGTCATGCTTCATTCTGTTTTGTTTATTACTTTTTTGTCACCTCTGACTATGTATTCTCAAATAGCCTGTACTCGAGCTCACAATTCTTTCTTCTGGCTTATCAATTCTGGTGTTGAGGGACTCCGATGCATTCTTCCGTATGTCTATTAAATTTTCAGCTCCAGAATTTCTTCTTGATTTTAAATAAATATTCAATCTCTTTATTAAATTTATCAGATAGGATTCTAGATTCCTTTTCTGTTTTATCTTGAATTTTGTTGGGCTTCCTCAAAAAAATTTGAAGTCTCTGTCTGAGGGTAACATATCTCTGCCTCTCCAGGATTAGTCAATGATGTCTTATTTAGTTCATTCAGTGAGACCATATTTTTCTGGATGGTCTAGATGCTTGTAGATTTTAGTCAATGATTGATCATTGAACGGTTAGGTATGTATTGTAGTCTTCACAGTCTGGGGTTGTTTCTTCCTGCCCTTCTTGGGAAAGTCTTCCAAATATTCAAAGGGAATTAAGTGTTGTGATCTAAGACTTTGGTCACTGCAGCCATACCTGCATTAGGAGACACATCAAGCCCAGTAATGCTGTGACATTTGCAGATTTGAAGAGGTACTGCCATGGTGCTCTTGGGTGAGATTTGTAAGAATTCCTTGGATTACCGTGGCAGGTCTAACAGTGACGTCTAGGAGCAAAGATTTGGAATTGGGGACTTCAGGGGTCAGCTCAGTGCATTATTTTACTGTGACTGAGCTGTTACCCAATTTACAGGACAAAGTCCTTTTTATTCTTCCTTTTCCTTTCCTCAAGTAGGAGTTTCTCCTTGTGGCCACCACAGCTGGGAATGTGCTGAGTCACACTTGAAGTCAGTATGGTACTGGGTCTCGTCCAATGACTGTGGTGAGTACTGCCAGGCTACCACTGATATTTATTCAAAGCCATAGGGCTCTTTTGTCAGCTGATGATGAATCCTGCTAAGACTAAGTTCTTCCCTTCAGGAAAGTTGGTTCCCTTCTGTCCCAGGGATTTTCTGGAAATGTTGCCTGGGAACTCAGGCCTGGAACTGGCACTTCAAGACTTCTTTTGGTGCTTTATTTTACTGGGGCTAAGCTGGTATTCAAGTTGTAAGACTAAGTCCTATTTACCCTTCCCTCTCTATTTCTCATGTGGAAGGAAGGAGTCTCTCCAGGAGCGGTAAGCTGCCCTGCCTGTGGTTGAGAAGGGTGACACAAGCACTCTCTTGGTCACCCCAGCTAGTGTCTCAGTGGATCACATACACTCCAAGTCCACTGGCTCTGAGTCTAGCACAGCAGCAGTACTTGTCCAGGAATTACAGTCCTTGTAGCCTAGATTGTCTTTCTACTTTTCGTAAGACCCTAGAACACTTTAGTGTGGTGGCATGGCTAGTCATAACTCACGTTCCACCCTCTGGGGTAGATGATTCCCCTCTGGCTAGGGCTGATCTAAATGTTCACTCCGTGGGTGCTGGCTGAATTTTTCCCTGTGTTGCTTTCCACTGTGACACGACCACACTGAGTTCTAGTGCAGAGGCCCACAATCACTGCAGTCACTCGCCCCCATCACACAGATTTTCTCTCCTTGACATGCAACCACATGGCCATTGCCAGGGGATCAGGGACAGCTGGGGCCGACAATTCAAGACTGTCTTTCCTAATCTCTTTAGTGACTCTTTCCTTGATAGGGTGTTAAAATCAGATACTGTAATCACTCACCTGATTTTTAGTTCTTATGCAGATGATTTCTTGTGTGGATAGTTGCTCAATTTAGAGTTCTTGCAGAAGGAAAATCACTGGAGGCTTCTGTTTGGCTACCTTGCTCTGCCTCCTATGAGCTATTCTTAATGTTTCCACATGGAAGGATTTTCTTTAGCATAAATCTTGAGGCCTCTTCATGTCTTCTGTATTTTCATATGCTTTGTTCCTATACTGGAGAAATCATGATCTGATTGGTATGTTTTAAAGGAAAAAAATATTAACAAGGCTTGGTCAACCTCTTCCTCTCTTTCTGTCTTCTCTCTTTCTCTTAGAAATGATGATCCCAGACAATGAAAATGCTGCTCTTATTTTCCATGCTGTAAATCTTACAGAAGTAAGCCTCCTATGTGGGAAGAGCTTTCTAGATCTGGTGCTGCTGTTACTGGCTACAAAATTCTGCCTGTATCTAGGACTCAGTATTTTTAAGTATATCTGTCTATAGATATAAACCATGATTCAGACTCAGTTCAGCTTTATCTACATTAAGACAATTTTTTCTAATCTGCTTTACTATGCATTATATTCAGTTTAGTTCAAAATTTATTCAAAGAAGATATGCATTTTTAATTGGGACCTGTTAGATTCTCCAGTAGTCACTACCATTCATAGGATACTTCTTAAATGCTAAAGTGCTTTTCACAATGGCATAGCTACTCTAATTATAACCATTTTATAGATGTGAACACTAAATGCTTGAGAAATTAAATCTGTTAATGGTCACACTGCATGTATTAGCTATCTATAACTGTGTAACAAATTACTACAAAATGTAGGGGCTTAACACAACACCAATTTATTACTGCAGTTTGTGTGGGTTAAGAATTTGGCTAAACAGCAGAAGAAACTGTCATCAGACTGAAGAGACAACCTACAGAATGGGAGAAAATTTGTACAGTTTATCCATCTGACAAAGGCCTAATATCCAGAAACTACAAGGAAGTTAAATGAATCTATAAGAAAAAAACAAAGAAACAATTCCATGAAAAAGTGGGCAAAGGAAATGAACAGACACTTATCAAAAGAAGACATTTATGCAGCCAACAAACAAATGAAAAAAATCTCAATATCCCTGATTGTTAGAGAAACGTAAATCAAAACTATAATGAGATACCATCTTATGCCACTCAGAATGGCAATTATTAAAAAGTTAAGATACAACAGATGCTGGCAAGGCTGCAGAGAAATAGGAATGTTTTTACATTGTTGGTGGGAATGTAAATCAGTTTAACCATTGTGGAAGACAGTGTGTGATTCCTCAAAGACCTAGAGACAGAAACACCATTTGACCCAGCAATCCCTTTACTGGGTATATACTCAAAGGAATATAAGTCATTCTATTATAAAGACACAGTAGCAAAAACATGGAATAAACCTAAATGCCCATCAATGATAGAGTGGAAAAAGAAAATGTGGTACATATACACCATGGAATACTATGCAGCCATAAAAACGAATGAGATCATGTTCTTTTCAGGGACATGAATGGAGCTGGAAACCATTATCCTCAACAAACTAGTGCAGGAACAGAAAACCAAAAACCACATGTTTTCCCTCATAAGTTGAGGCTGAGGCTCTCATTAGAGCATATAGTCACAGATAGGGGAAAAACACACACCAGGGCCTGTTGAATGGGGGAAAGGAAAAATAGCTAATACATGCTGGGCTTAATACCTAAGTGATGGGTTGATAGGTGCAGCAAACCACCTTGGCACAGGTTTAACTATGTAACAAACCTGAACATCCTGCATATGTACCCAGCAATTTAAAATAAAATAAAATAAAATAAAATAAAAATAAAAAGAATTTGGCTACACTTTACTTAAGTCCTCTCTTCTTGTTTTTTCAAGAGGCTGTAATAAAAGTGTTGGCCATATGAGTATAGTCTCATTTGAAGACTCAGCTGGAGAAGTATCTGCTTCTAAGCTAATTCAATAGTTACTGGCAATATTCAATTCCTTGAGAGTTATTTTTGACTGGAGCTGAAGTTCAGTTCATTGCCACATGGACCTCTCCATGGCAACTTCCTTTCTCATATAAGGGAAGTTGAGAAGGCAATAGACTGTCTGCTAGCAAGATAGAAGTTATTTATCTTTTGTAACCTCATCATGGAAGAGGTATCCCGTCACCTTTGCTGTATTATATTGGTTATATTCAAATCATTAAGTCCAGCCTGCAATCCAGAAAAGAGAGTTATACAGAGGCATAACTACTATAAGACAGAGATCTTTAGAGACCATCTTGGAAGTCTTCCTACCACACTGTGATTAAGTGTAAGAGTCAGTATTTGAATCCAATCCTTCTGATGTCAGAATTCATATTCCCAGCCACATCATTAGTTGAGAGTAGCCTCTGCCTTCTACAGGACTGGAGTATGTAGTGACTATATAACTCTATAATTCTCTACTTCTAACCTTCCATTTCTAGCAAGCCAATATCTAATAAATATAATCTTTTCAAGAAAATTTGGAACAGAATCTTCAGGTCATGGGTAAGCTTTCACTTGGGCATATTTATCTCAGAGGTACAATATATATGTGTTTGTGTGTGCGTGTGTGTGTATGTGTATATATATACACACATATATATGTATATATATTTTGAGATGGAGTCTTGCTCTTTCGCCATATATATGTGTGTGTGTATATACATATATGTGTGTGTGTGTATATATACACACATGTATATATACGTGTGTGTATATATATTTTGAGATGGAGTCTTGCTCTGTCGCCAGGCTGGACTGCAGTGATCTCATTCACTGCAACCTTCGTCTCCCAGGTTCAAGTGATTTTCCTGCCTCAGACTCCCGAGTAGCTGGGACTACAGGCGCACGCCACCATGCCTGGGTAATTTTTTGTATTTAGTAGAGAACCAGGATGATCTCAATCTCCTGACCTCATGATCCACCCTTCTCAGCCTCCCAAAATGCTGGGATTACAGGGATGAGCCACCGTGCCCAGCCATGTTTTTATATTTTTAACTCTCAGATCAATATTTGTTTCCAGGTTTATTTAGCCTCCACAAATCAATTATTCACACCACAAATTACCTCTAAAGTTTTTAAAGTTAAACATTGATTTTTAATACTAAGGAAGTAATTCTAAGTTAAATATGGTAATCAACCTAAATTAATTTTTTACTTATATGAAGCAGTTTTATTTCTCTGCATGCATTTTAAAGTCAAATATAAGCCTCTATTTATATTACTCTCCAAATTTTATTAATTTATTTGAGTATCTCTACAGATATGCAAGGTGAATTGTACATAGCTTTAAAGACAAGAGAAAATTATTTTCTTATAACAGTAATGTTTTAAGTGCCTTATTCCTCTTGCTTATTTTTATAGTGAACAATATCAACATCATCAGGAAGGTTCATAAGATAATCAAAGTTCACATCCAAAGATATCACAATTTTTCCAGTAGGTATGACTTATATGTTACCCAATTAATTGCATTATAATACTTTAAATGGTGTCTCAACTTTCAAATCATTTAAGTAGGGATTTCAAATACTTCAGGTTTAGGCTCTTCTGCTTCACAGACTCAGACTCTGATTCAAGGAGATATTTATGTATTCATAAACACTTAACCAGACTGGTGGAGTGCCTCTTTAGAAAATGTTGCAGTAGTTTATTATAACACAAAATATTCCCACTTAATCTGTCTATAAAATGTAAATTTTTATCTTTTATGTTTCTGAAAGCTATATGAACTTATTATCAAGAACAAGCTCTGAAACACAAAAAGCTCTATGTGTCCAGCAAATATTAAGTCAATCAAAATTATTACTTGCTTTTAAATATAAATTCTTATAGTGTCCCATCTTTCTGAATAAGCTCTTTGGATTTTGCAGTATTCCAAAATTAACGCTCTAATTGTTCGTACATCTCCCCTTTTATTTGCTATTCCATCCCTTGAGGTTTCTCAATTTTTAAAATTTTCTTTGTGATGGTCATTGGAAAAAACATAACATTTGACCTTTCATAAAAAAAAAAAATAGTAGTGGCTTTTTTCTTATTCTATATATGCAGCTATGCCTTCAGAAAGGTCTTGGAACTTATTAATTTTTTTGGTTAGCACAGTAAAAAGTCATAAGCTTTTCTTTGACAAACTAAAGAATAAAATGTAGGCACTCTGTTAAAAGTTACTTAATATGTGAATGTGTGGGAAATATAATCAATGTTGCTGCTTTGTTCCCATCATGTCATACAATGTTAACAATTATGGTTATTGAAATTATTTTAGGAAAATAATTGTTAGTAGCTCAACATTATTTCTGAATTAAAGTATTGTTATTTGAGTGACCTTTTAAAAATAAACTGTGCTCTAAAGCCATTTATTTTATAATTGTAAATGAAGGCATGTTTGAAATAGCCCTGCTTTGAAGCTCAGTGCCTGTAAAATACAGGTTAGATATCATACAGTCACACATAGTTGAGAAACTCAGCCTAAAGAAAAGTGTTCCTCAGCTTTGTCCAAAAAAGGGTTTAATTTGGATCATGAGAACATTAAGTTCTTTTTACAATGACCATTTATGATATTTATCCAAACTGCTACATTCAGAACCTGCCATATGGTAATGAAAAGCTATTCAGCAAACACATAATGAAAACAATTCTGATCCTGTATTTTACTGTCAATCTATGCCAGTCTTAAACTCTAGCAAATTGTAGGGCTTTAGTGGACTTTTAAGACTGATTTTTTTTTCTGTTGGATTTGATTCATTATCTTTTTAAATATTTTTTTGACATTTGAGATAGCAGTGCTGGAGCTTTTCACAAAAACATTTATCACTGAATATAAATACCAGACAACATATTTGGAAATGTGTAGAACCAACATAGCATGAGAAAGAGAAATCTCTAAACTCAGTAACCTTTAGCAAAATATTAATCAAGTATGTGGAAGATAGAGAATCTAATTTTAAAATATATTTACATAAAATAATGCAGGATTCTTAGACCTAGCTACATATTAAAATTGCATTTTGATCACTTTACAAATTATCTGAGGTTCATCTTCAGACATCCTGATTTAGTAACTCTTGGACAGGGTCAGAACATCTGCATTTCTAAATAAATCTTGACAATTTTTATTTAGAGCTAGACTTAAAAGTCATTTAAATTCTATAATAGTAAGGATTAATATTATGTAGCATGGTTTATTTGTGTATTATAAAGATATATTTGCCTATGTGCTCAGAAATTATTTCACATTAGGGATTGATTCTTATAATTATTGTTACAATATTAAATATTTAGTGAATTCTTCCTATGGATTCTTACAGTTGAAAAGAAACAGCTATATGAAGAATTGACTATGTCACATAATTTAAGAAACAAAATGTCTCTTAAACCAATAGAAAGAGATTCTAGGCTGAAACTTGATGAGCCATATTAAGAAAATAGAACATAGCATAGAAGGTAAGTGAATTCAGACAGTAAAGGATTGTTCTCTAGTTTAAGGTACAGATAATCCAAGTAGTTTTCAAGGTTGTAGTGAATACCATTTGAGTAATTTTTTCCTTTTATTTCTACCTTTTCTGTCCCTTCCCTCCCTCTCTCCCTGCCTCCTTCCTTCCTTCCTTCCTTCCTTCCTTCCTTCCTTCTTTTTTCTTCCTTCCTTTCTTCCTTTTTTCCTTCCTTCCTTCTTTTTTCCTTCCTTCCTTCCTTCTTTCCTTCCTTCCTTCCTTTATTCGTTTATTCGTTTATTCCTTTCTTTTTTTCCCATTATTTATTCACCAAGGAAATTTTTTATTGGCTAATTTAATGTTCCATGTAGTTATCTCAAAAAGAGTATCCTGGATGGAGAATGTATATAATTCTGGTCATTAGAAGAAATATTCCCTATTAAAAAATTGGTAAATTAACATTTAACAGTACATTACTCTGTATGACTTCAGTCAATGAAAGTCACTTACTTTCTTATAAATGTTCATCCATGACTGAAAAACCTTAGTCCCTTAGGAGTGAGATTTTATCAGTGAAGCAGATGTGCTACAATTATTGTTTCTTGACACACAAAATTCTGTCTGAAATATCAATCCATATTTTAGATATTTTGATATTTCACTACTCACCAGGAAATTGACCATCGATTTCTAAAATACTTTTACAGTGAATTAATTACTCCTTATATGCACCCAGACAAGTATCTCTTTTACATATTTCAGTACTTATGCATACAGTTAGCCTGTTCTATTTTTTTTTATTACAATTTCATTGTTCTTTCTACTTTCATCTAGGTGGGTCCTAGCTTTACAATAGTATAATAACATCGGCAGAGGCAGGAAGCACTTATGTCTTCAGTGTCCCCTGACATGCAGTTACAAGGATTCAGTTTTTCCTTCATAAAAAAAGCTCTTTATAGAATATTATTAATTATATATTAGTTATTGTTACCTACATAATGCTTATTGTGGAACAATTCTCATTAATTTACATGTTGCACCATGCATTCTCATTTGCCCCAATAGAAGCAAATAATATTATAATATATACACACAAAAAATAGATTTTTAAAATACCAAATAGTTTGATCATTAGTTACTAGGTATAAATTTGAGTGGCTTTTTGTTCAGCAAGTGCTTTTTTGATTTGACTCTGTTATTTTTCTTCTCTCATGATCATAATGAACACAAATCTTACCATTGTATGATGGTGAGAAACAGAAATTACATGCATTGGATAAATTAAAATGTTTGCTATTATACATTTGAATATTTAGTTGATCCTCAGTTCCTTTATTAATTTACATGTTAGATAAGTGCTTATCATTTGACACATTGCATGGTTTAGGACTCATAGGATTTTCTTTTTCTCTCTTTCCATCTAGTACATTTACTATTTATTTGAAAAATGGTTAAAGAATGTCAAAGTTCAAGTAAAGAATCAGTCAGGACATGGCCAGGCATGGTGGCTCACACCTGTAATCCCAGCATTTTGGGAGGCTGAGGTGAGCGGATCATCTGAGGTCAGAAGTTTGAGACCAACCTGGCCAACGTGGTAAAACCACATCTCTACTAAAAATACTAAAAATTAGCTGGGCGTAGTGGTGGACACCTGTAATACCAGCTACTCAGGAGGCTGAGACAAGAGAATCACCTGAACCTGGGAGGCGGAGGTTGCAGTGAGTTGAGATGGTGCCATTGCACTTTAGCCTGGGCAGCAACAAGAGCGAAATTCCTTCTCATTAATAATAATAATAATAATAGAAAGAAAAATCAGTCAGGACACATGAGAGACAGGTCAATAATGATTAATGATGAGGATCATTGTCTTAATCCTGATTTCCCCTTCATACACATTATTAAGTACCTACATTATTCAGGCCATATTAGCTTCCGGGGATATGAGGAGGCATAGGAATCATTAACTGTGTCTTGGCTAATAGTCCAGAAATGAACATGGGAATGCAGATATTTCTTTGACATGTTGATTTTGTTTTCTTTGCGCACTCAGAAGTGAGACTGTTAGATCGTGTGGTGGTTCTATTTTTAATATTTTGAAGAACCTCTATACTGTTTTCCATAATGGCTGTACTGCTTTACATTCCCACCAACAGTGCAAAAGGATCTCCTTTTTTCCATATAAAAAGAAGAAAATCCTGCTACTTGTGACAGTATGGTTGAAATTTGAAAGGTATTATGCTAGGTGAAATAAGTCAAGCAAAGAAAGAAAAATACTACATGATTTCATTTACCTGTGGAATCTAAAAAGTCACTTATAGAAACAGAGTTGAATAGGGAATGTGAAAGCCTGAAATGCAAGACGGTGATCTGTGTATAGCATGGTGACTACGGTTAATAATACTGTGTACTTATTAACTTGAAATTTTCTAAACTCTATACTTAAATTTTCCAAGTAGATGTTAAATGTTCTCACCAGAAAAGTAATTATTTTGAAGTGATGGTCAATCACATCATATTCTGTGTGTGTCTCTCCACTTCTTCATTATTGTCTTATAGAAAGTATATTTTTTTAGAGTTTCACTTTTCTTTGGCAGAGTTTGTTTATAAATTCTGCCAAAGTAATTCTCTCTTCCTTTATCCATAATTGTTTTTCCCTTAAGTTCTAGCAACCTCTTCTTTCCAAAACTTCTTAGGAAATTTCTTTAAAGTCCATATTACTTCATCTCCATAAATGGTTCCTTTCTGTCAAAGATAATTAACATCAGAGGGCGTTAATTCCACTTCTTGTTTCTTTTACAGTTTGAGAGAAAATAGTCATCAGGCCAAATCAAAGTTTAGTCAGATTATTTTCTATTAGTGTGGAGCTTTGCTATGTTTATAACAAACAACTTTCTGTGTTAGGTATGTAATGCCACCTATTTATAATTTTGCTCATTCATTTCTTCATTCATTCACTTAATTAAATGCCAAATAATTTCCAAGCAAACTCTAGAGTTAAACTTTTTCACTCTGTCCTTTGGTATGAAAGGAGATACTTTCTCTTCTTTTGACAGTTTAAGAAGACTTATTTTTATTCAAATATGCAAATAAACTAAAATTTGCTAAAATTTACTGAAAATAAACATTTATTTTTTGTTGTTGTTGTTTGCTGCTTTGTAGATACACCCAGAGGCATTGAGTACATTTTTATAAATAAAAAGTAAGTCTGTGGGATTTTGATATCAGCCTAGACAATTGCCAACTATAACACACACATCTGGTAGAAGGGGCGATTTCTCTTTAACTGTAGGCATCTCTTATTTAGTTTAAAATGAAAATAAATTTATGAATATTGCCACCTGAGAACTTGTGTTTTAGAATATTAGACTAGATTTCATTATGTTAAATTTCCTTCACTAATGTATTTGTCTTTTTCAAAGCATTCTATATACATTAATGAAATAAAAGGTTGTACTCGATGAACAATGCAGAAAAATATTATTTGATATTTCAAAATATGTATAAAATATTTATTTTATAAACCTTGGAATTGTTGCACACAAAAATATTAAATAAAATATGGTTTTTCATATGATCATCTATATTGATGCAGAAAAAGCATTTGTTAAAATCCAGCATCTCATTATGATAAAAACCCTGAACAACATAGGCATAGAACGGACTTAACTCAGAGTAATAAAAGCCATACATGACAAACTCCCAGCCAACATCATATGAAATAGGAAAAAGTTGAAAGCATTCCCCTTGAGAATTGGAACAAGAGAAGGATGCTCACTCACTTGCATCACTTCTCTTCAACATAGTACCGGAAGTCTTAGCCAGAGCAATCAGAAAAGAGAAATAAATAAAGCGCATCCAAAAAAGGGAAAAAAGGAAGTCAAACTGTTACTATTCACTGATGATATGATCTAGAAAACTCTGAAGTCTCATCCAAAAAGCCCTTAGATCTGATAAATGAATTCAGTGAAGTTTCAGGATATCAAATCAATGTACACAAATCAGTAGCACTACTATACAGCAACTACCAAACTGAGAATCAAATCAAGAACTCATTTCCTTTTACAACAGCTGAAAAAACAAACAAATAAACAACAACAACAACAACAGCAAAACCTTAGGAATATACTTAGCCAAGTATATTGTAAATATCTCTACAAGGAAAATTACAAAACACTGCTGAAAGAAATCATAGAAGACACAAGCAAGTGGAAACACATTCCATGCTCATGGATGAGAAGAATCAATATTGTGAAAATGACCATACTGCCAAAAGAAATCCACAGATTCAATGTAATTCCCATCAAACTACCACCGTCATTTTACACAGCACCCCCTAAAAAATCCTAAAATTCAAATGAAAACAAAAAGAGCCCACATAGCCAAAGCAAGACTAAGCAAAAAGAACAAATCTGGAACATCACATTACCTGACTTCAAACTATAGAATAGACCATTAGTTTCATCCATTTCTCTATTATTTTAAAATATTCAATGATGCTGTCATATTATTGAAAAATAGCAAAATCTTAAACTAAAAGTTCATTTAGTTTAAAACATTTACTAATATGTGTTATGTATTCACCTATACAACACACATATATAAAATTTTATGCCAGTTTTTAGAGTTATACATATATAACCATTGCATGTTATTCATATGTAACAGCTATACATACATAAGAGTTATAGTTTATGCCAGTTATAAATATATAACACACATATAAAATGCTTTTTTAAAGAGAAGATAACACTGCATTTTACTTTGGATAATATTTCATCTTAAGGAAAGTACAAATATATTTTTTTACTATCATTTCGTCAAGATCCCATTTGTCTCACTATCCATATATTATCTAGTTCTTTGTTGCTAGATCATATAGTAGATCAAATAAGCTTTGAAAACAGAATTAATAAATATTTTGTAGAATAAAACAAGGGCATGAGCCTATGCTAGATAACCAATTACCTTGTTACTATAAAGTTATCATCCAATAATTTGTAAACTTAAAAAGCAATCTATGTACATACAAAGTTTATATTTTAGGCAATAATTTGTCTTGTATATTCTACATTACATCAATAATGATCCAAGGGAAATTATTTCATGAGACTTGGAATTTTAGTATATTCTAAAATGTTATTTAAGGAAAAACTTAATAATGATTGCTATTTTCCATATAATGGAAAAAATAAGACAAAATATGTTCAACCTTATTTGTCCACCTGCTTAATATATGGGAACAAATGGAAATCTAAATCAAATTATAATAGGTAATCTTTATTATGCATGTATTTTTTCACTCCAAAAGAGCATTGTTAGGGGGAGGAATCTATAGTAAATAACTCAATTGCAAACATTAGTTTCACAGACTTGTTTAAACTGATAATAAACTCTACCATCTCATGAGCTCAAAAACTTTCTGATTTTAATCCAAGATTGAGCTGCGTGATGGTTACTATTAAGTGTCAACTTGATTGGATTGAAGAATAAAAAGTAGCGTTCCTGGGTGTGCCTGTGAGGGTGCTGCCAAAGGAGGTTAACATTTGAGTCAGTTTTTATCTCAATTTTTTTATCCATTTATCCAGCAATATCCCCTTAGGTTGTTTCTTTATCTTGGCTACCATGAAAAATGCTGCAACAGACATGGGAATACAACTATTTCTATGAAGTACTGACTTTATTTCCATTGGGTATATACCTGGAAAAAGAGTGCTGGTTTATATAATTATATTTACAATTATTAAAAACAATTTTATTTTAATTTTTTGAGGATTCTCCATGCAATTTTCTATAATGGCTTTACCAACTTATATTTTTACCAACAGTGTAAAAGGGTTTCCTTTTCTCCACACTTGTAGTTTTTATAATAGCAACCCTAATAGGTTTGAAGTGATATTTATTGTTTTTTTATTTGTGTTTCCCTAATAATTAGTAAGGTTGAGCACATTTTTATATACCTGTTGGACATTTGTATATCTTTTTTAAAAACTGTCTGTTCAGAACCTTTTCTAATTTTTAATTTTTTCTATTGAGTGTTGTATTAGTCTGTTTTCCCACTGCTAATAAATACCGGAGACTGAGTAACTTATAAGGAAAGAGGTTTAATTGACTCACAGTTCCACATGACTGGGGAGGCCTCAGGAAACTCATAATCATGGTGGAAGGAAAAGCAAACACATCCTGGACACAGCCAAACCATATAAAGCATGTACTCTCTTCTTACATATTTTGAGTATTAACTTTTTTTTTTTTTTTTTTTTTTTTTTTGAGACGGAGTCTCGCTCTGTCGCCCAGGCTGGAGTGGAGTGCAGTGGCCGGATCTCAGCTCACTGCAAGCTCCGCCTCCCGGGTTCACGCCATTCTCCTGCCTCAGCCTCCCGAGTAGCTGGGACTACAGGCGCCTGCCACCTCGCCCGGCTAAGTTTTTGTATTTTTAGTAGAGACGGGGTTTCACCGTGTTAGCCAGGATGGTCTCGATCTCCTGACCTCGTGATCCGCCCGTCTCGGCCTCCCAAAGTGCTGGGATTACAGGCTTGAGCCACCGCGCCCGGCCGAGTATTAACTTTTTATGAGATATATGGTTTACAAATATTTTCTCCTGATCGTCCAGCTTTTCATTTTGTTGGCTGCTTCCTTTGCTGCTGATTTCTTAATTATACATAGACCCATTTGTTTATTTTTCCTTTTTTTGCCTGAGCTTCTGATATAATGTCCAAAATATCATTGCCAAGACCAACATCAAGGAGCTTTTTCCCTATATTTTATTCTATGAGTTTTAAGATTTTAGTTATTGTGTTTAGGTCTTTATTTTGAGTAGACTTTTGTGTATAGTGTAAGGTAATAATTAAATTTTTTCTTTTACATGTGAATATCCAGTTTTCCCAATACCATCTACTGAAAAGACTATTATTTCTTTATTGTGTCTTGGTGACCTTGTGAAAAATTAGCTGACTATATATCCTTGGGTTTATTAACAGGCTTTCTATTCTATTCCACTGTTCTATATGTCTGTTTTTATGCCAGTATTCTACTCTTTTTGTAATGTGTTGTTTTCACTTACTCACTGGACAGATGACTAGTTATTTTATTTTTATATATTTATTTATTTAGTGTCGCTTTGTCACTCAGGCTGGAGTGCAATGGTGCAATCTTGGCTCAGTGCAATCTCTGCCTCCCAGGTTCAGGTGATTCTTCTGCCTCAGCCTCCTGAGTAACTGGAACTACAGGCATGCGCCACCACATGCAGCTAATTTTTGTATTTTTAGTAGAGATGGGGTTTCACCATATTGGTCAGGCTGGTCTCGAATTCCTGACCTCGTGATCTGCCCACCTCAGCCTCCGAAAGTGCTGGGATTACAGGCAAGTTAATTTTTTAAGAAAATATTTATGCATGTGCATGATTTCCAGATAGCACGAAGACTCCTTTTTATAGGTACAATTATTACTCTCAGGGATTAGGTGTAGTTACATACCTACTTTTCTGAGGATGCTCATTAGAAAGAGATACTAGGATAGCCAGGGTGAAACGCTCTCAGAGCTGCCTTCAAAATGAAACAGGTTAAAGTCAGAGACTCTCAGTCCGTTTGCTGATGTATGGAAACACTGGTGGCTTCACTCATGCTGCTGCTATAGCATGCCCTCTTTTCTTCCCTAAATCTTGGGAAATGCTTTGCCTGTTTTTCTACGTTCATCTTGGGAGATCTTAGCTCTTTTCTCTTGATACAATTAGCCAAGAGCCTAAAAGAAAAAGCCAGGCACACAGCATCCAGATAAATAAAAATGGCATAGTCTTAAAATGTACAACTTAACTGAAAATACTTTTTTACAGAGTTAATAGCAAAACAGTTGAACTCCCCAATAACTTTCTCTAACTTATAGTTGCTCAACAGGTGTTTTCTATTTGTTGTAGATTTTGCCATGAAAGTTATATTTGTTTTATTTATACAGGTCTCCTCCACCTCTAGATACAACTAATCTAGTTCATTTTGGTGGACTCTACATATTATGAGCTAATTTATTTGAAATTTCTTTGAAGAGCACATGAGGTGTTATTCAAAATGTTTTATTTTCTGTCGCTGTTTAGAAACATAAGTATTTTATGCTGTAGAGAAATGTTCTAAATTCAGATTCAAATCAGACTTTGTCAAAGTAACCCCAGTTCAATGGCATTTACTCATTTTATTTATATTAAATATTTGATGCATAATGTGAATATGTTCTGAAGTCAATAGGTATTGCAGATGCAAGAATGAGTTTGCTTTTCTGAGTGCCAAGTACTCTTGAACACACTTTCAGGGCTATCATAGCAGAAGTTTGAGAATATGTGCTTCAATATCTGCACATTGCTGATCGAATTTTTCTAAGCCTTTTGGCTTTCTTGCTTCTAGATTTGCTTGACGTACAAAGGAGGACATCTACCTTGCTAGTATACTACCTTCATGGTCTAATAACTTGCATACTCCCAATGAAATAAAATCCTAGGCTGCTAATCTCCTTATGGGCTAGCCCCAGGAAGTGAACCTGGTATATATTTGACTCTATAGCAGGGTCTAATTTTTACTCCTTAAATCATGTGATGAGACTAGCAAGTCAGGCAGTTAACCAAGGTTTCAACAGGCTAACCATGCTCTTCATTCATCTCCATGGGCATATGTCTCTCAGAGGGAACATTTTTTTCTGAGATCTAAAATGCTCTGTTAGTTTCCGAATAGCTGCATTAATACCTCTATTATCTCTTGTTCTTTTGAGCATGCAAAACATATTCTGGAGGTCAGGGCCCCTGAAGGGTGACTTTTTGTAAGATAACTGCAGAATCACATGCAGTTACAAGTAGTTTTAAACATCTCTATTTAGATCATATTTGAACAACCCTTAATCTCATTCTAGACCAAAAGTAGTCGAATCCATAAAAAGGTTAAACAGTCATTTAAAATCACATGTAGTAACTGATGTAGGAAAATCCACATGATTCTCCTTAAATTAATAGCAAGTGCCTGCTTCAGATAACTTTGTATAATACCATTCTTTATGACACTATATTTAAATCATTTTTATTAACATGCTTCTAAATGGAACATCACAGTATTACTTACTCGTCATTTCAAAAAATTTATGAATACTCTATTATGCGCATAAATTTTCCTGTACCCCAATAAGATGCAAAAAATATAGTAGCACATTATTTTTCTATTGAAGAAAATGTATTAAGGCCATAGCTGAATTCATATTTTTTCAGAATTATTATGTGAAGATATTACTCATACTTACCTAACAATGGAATAAATATGAGAAAGTGAATCAAATCAGACCAGATCTAAGACTTATCTTTCAGGAATTTTACCAGTTACTTCACTAAAAAGAATTAAAAATCAATTACAGGACCACAAGGAAGCTTGTGTGTAATATATATTATATAATTATGCTTACACTCTCTGATGGAAGGGATTGCATAGACTCTATGTTGATCAGTTCTTAGCTCTAGGACTGAAGCACATATACCACTAGCTTCTAGAGGTTGGCTGGCTACCTTGCTCAAAGTCATGCCTTCTTTTTAGGGGTTGCTGCATCCAATGACTGGCCAGTGCCTAATAAGGTAAAGCCCCTTTGCCTGTCAGAAAGCTAACTCCATTTCAGACTGTGCTTTCCATTGAAGTTGATCTTCAACACCATTCTATACCCAGAGCTGTGCATAGGGTAAGGCATAAGGCACATAGTGGATGCCCAGTAAACATTTGCTTAAAGAGGTGCAGTGAATGTAAATTGTACATAGACTGGTCTTCAGGCTCTGAGTTATTTTCATTTTGACTTTCTCTGAAAGTTCATCAAAGATTTCAGATAGGTGATACAATTTGATCTGACAAGATTAATTTTAATCAATATATTTCAGCTTTCCTCCTTTTTGAAGGTTTAGTGACAGTAAGATTTATTCCTTGATTATAATGATATGGGAAAGTTTCAGCACCTGTCACACTCAGGAACATAACAACCAAATATAAAAATATGGTTGACCCTCAGTTTAACTACTATTAGAAGTCAAGATCAAGTTATACTTAATTAAAGGAACAAGTGCTACATGCAATTAATTCCAGATTTGAAGTAATGAGTATTTGAAGAAAATGCTCATTCATTTTCAGGTAGTGAAATTTTAAAGTTTTGAAATTATGGCCAACTTATAATAATAATCACATTAAGTTTGTGGAATAAAAGCATGTTTATGTTTTTTAGAAAAGAATTTATGGGTTGAATATTTATTTTGTAAAATTATTGATGTTTCATAAAACTCCCTGTTTTGGTGTAAATTTTCTTAAATGTAAAAGATGAACCACCAGGTGCAACATCTGTTACTATGAATAAAATGACATTCTCATTCAGCAGGAACAAATACAGCAACTGCAAGGTCTTCTCCTTGGAGGAAACTACATTAGGAAAAGTAAAGGCCCTGTAGAACTACCATGAACTGACATTGCATAGGTGTATTAACACATTCTTTAATATTGTGTATTGTGCATAAATGGCGAAAGTTAGAGTTTGGTTTATTTTCCTAACGTTTACAGATGTCTTAAAGTAAATGGTGTTTATCATTGGATATTAAAATAATATACAGGACATTTTATATCAACGATATGCATATGTTTTGCTGTAGCTTTTTTATTATTTTCCTTATATTGCCCACCATCACTCCAAAAATTGTTACATATCATATCTTTCAGATACAGATAATACTATATCCATCAGCGCAAAGTTATATCTGCAATAGTACAAAACACAAAGCATTTGGTAACTCAAACTTTTTAATTTAGGCAATGTGGAATAATTCCTGGGCTCTTTGTATATTGTGAATTCTGCATGGAGCTTTAATTTAAAGTCTTTTAGCTTGAGATAGAGACTTCTAATATTTTTGCTTATCCAATTCTTCCTTTACTCTAAGTAAAGGATGAGATTACATTTCCAAACTCTTTAAAAATACGTAGAAATGTAACTTCTCAAGCCAATGTATTTTGAGCAGAAGTAATATGCATCATTTCCTTAACAAAGCATGTAGTCAATGACTTAAGACCCCGCAATATTTCTTTTCCTGTTGCATTGCTGAAGACATCACATATTGTAGATAGTGCAGCAGCAGGCTGTGGATCCTCCATCAACCTAGAATTCTGAGGAGCCACGTGGAGGTGGTGTTCCTGGAAAGAATCCCAGGCCCAGAAAAGACAAGTGAAGAATTAATTCTTGTTAAGTCACTAGGATTTTCTGACTGTGGGTTGCCACATCATAATCTATTGTGTTCTGACTTTTGCATTCATGAAAACAACAAACTGGGACTCATGAAGGCATAATATAGGCATAAATAGCCAAATAATCATTAAATATAGGTAACCCATATGATAATGAATTAACCCAACTGATACTCAGTTTTCCTATTTGTAACATACCTGAAATATATGTTATAGGTTGGTGCAAAACTAATTGTGGTTTTCACTATTAAAAGTAATGGCAAAACCACAATTACTTTTGTACTAATTTAATATAAACTCTGTTTATGCTCAAAGGAGTTAATTGGAGTAAATGTGTTCTAGAAAGCAGAGGCAGAAATACTGGTTGATTTGTTGCTATTGCTGAAGTGGTAGAATTAAAGAGAGTGTCGTATATAAAAGACAAACTTTCTCAAACTATTCTGAGAATGAGTTGACTATGAGTAAAAATGTGTTTTGGTAATATTATATGGTATTTGGCTTGTTGTCTGATAGGGTTTGGCTGTGTTCCCACCCAAATCTCATTTTGAATTGTAACTGCCACAATTCCCACGTGTTGTGGGAGAAACTCAGTGGGAGGTAATTGAATCACAGGGGTGGATCTTTCCTGTGCTGTCCCCGTGATAGTGAATAAGTCTCATGAAATCTGATAGTTTTAAAAATGGGAGTTTCTATGCACAAGCTTTCTCTGTTTACCTGCCACCATCCATGTAGTATGTGACTTGCTCATTCTAGCCTTCCGCCATGATTGTGAGACCTCCCTAGCCACAAGGTGTAAAAGTAATTACACCAACCTAATAATATGTATTTCAGGTATATTACAAATAGGAACACTGGATATCAGATGGGTTAATTCATTATCATATGGGTTACCTTATGATAACCTTATGATAACAATTTAATGATTGTTTGGCTATTTATGCCTGTATTATGCCTTCAGACCACAAGTCTCAGTGTGTTGTTTTCACAAATGCAAAAGTCAGAACACAAGAGATTATGATATGACAACCCACAGTTTGAAAATCCCAGGGACTTAAATCCACTAAAACTCTTTTCCTTCCCAGTCTTGGGTATGTCTTTATCAGCAGCGTGAAAACAGACTAATACAGTAAATTGGTACCAGTAGCATGGGGTGCTGCTGAAAAGATACCCAAAAATGTGGAAATGACTTTGGAACTGGGTAACAGGAAGAGGTTGGGAAAGTTTGGGGGGCTCAGAAGAAGACGGGAAAATGTGACAAAGTTTGGATCTTCCTAGAGACTTGTTGAATGACTTTGCCCAAAATGTTGATAGTGATATGGACGATAAAATTCAGGCTGAGGAGGCCTCAGATGGAAATGAGGAAATTGTTTGAAACTGGAGCAAAGGTGACTCTTACTATATTTTAGCTAAGTGACTGAAGGTATTTTGTCCCTGCCCTAGAGATCTGTGGAACTCTGAACTTGAAAGAGATGATTTAGGTATCTGGTGGAAGAAATTTCTAAGTAGCAAAGCATTCAAGAGGTGACTTGTGTGATATTAAACACATTCAGTTTTATAAGGAAAGTAGAGCATAAGAGTTTGGAAAATTTGTAGCCTGACAATGTGATAGAAAACGAAATCCTATTTTCTGAGGAGAAATCCAAGTCAGCTACGGAAATTTGCGTAAGTAACGAGTAGACAAATGTTAATCCCCAAGACAATGGGGGAAATGTCTCCAGAGCATGTCAGAGGTCTTCACGGCAGCCCCTCTCATCTCAGACCCAGAGACCTAAGAGGAAAATGTGGTTTTGTGGGCTAGGCCACTGGTCCCTGTGCTGTGTGCAGCCTAGGCACTTGGTGCCCTGCATCCCAGCCACTCTAGCCATGGCTGAAAGAGGTCGATATAGAGCTTGAGTTATGGCTTCAGAGGGTGCAAGTCCCAAGTCTTGGCAGCTTTCACATGGTGTTGAGCCTGCAAATGTAGAGAAGGCAAGAATTGGGGTTTGGGGACCTCTGTCTAGATTTCAGAAGATGTATGGAAATGCCTGGATATCCAGACAGAAGTTTGCTTCAGGGGTAGGGCCTTTATAGAGAATCTCTGCTAGGGCAGCACAGAAGGGAAATGTGTGGTTGGAGCCCTTCACTAGGTAGGGCACCACCTAGTGAAGCTGTGAGAAGAGGGCCACCATCCTCTAGAGCCTAGAATGGTAGCTCCACTGACAGCTCTCACTGTGCACCTGAGAAAGCCTCAGATACTCAGTGCCAGCTCATGAAAGGAGGCAGGATGGGGTGGTTACATCCTGCAAAGCCACAGGATCAGAGCTGCCATGACCATGGGAACCCACTGCTTGCATCAGCATGACCTGGATGTGAGACATGGAGTCAAAGGAGATAATTTTGGAGCTTTAAGATTTTACTGCCCTGCTGGATTTTGGACTTGTGTGAAGCCCAGTAGCCCCTTTGTTTGGCCAATTTCTCCCATTTGAAATAGGTGTATTTACCCAATACCTGTATCCCCACTGTATCTAGGAAGTAATTCACTTGCTTTTGATTTTACAGGCTCATAAGCGGAATGGACTTATTTGTCTGAGATGAGGCTTTGGACTGTCAACTTTGGGGTTAATGCTGAAATGAGTTAAGACTTTGGGGAAATGTAGGAAGCATGACTAGTTTTGAAATATGATGACATGAGATTTGGGAGTGGCCAGGAGTGGAATTATATGGTTTGGCTGTGTCCCCACCCAAATCTTATCTTGAATTGTAACTCCCACAATTCCCATGTATCATGGGAGGAATCTGATGGGAGGTAATTGAATCATGGGGCAGGTCTTTCATGTTGTTCTCATGATAGTGAATAAGTCCCTTGAAATCTGATGGTTTTAAAAACGGGAGTTTCCCTGCACAAGCTTTCTCTTTTTCCCTGCCACCATTCATGTAAGATGTGACTTGCTCCTCCTAGCCTTCCACTATGATTGTGAGGCCTTCTCAGTCATGTGGAACTGTAAGTCCATTAAACCTCTTTTTCTTCCCAGTCTTGGGTATGTTTTTGTCAGCAGTGTGAAAATGGACTAATACAATATCCAAAGACCACCTGAATCTCATCAGACATTTGCTTCTTTTTCTGTAAAATTTCTGAGTGAGATACACAAAAAAGGCCCAGTAACATAATGGAAGAAAATACTGCCTTATTTTTAGATGGGCCCATACCCTGATACTCAACTTCAAGGCTCTGGTAATTCTGGATCTGAACAAATTCCTTCTTCCGAAAGATCAGTTAAGGTCTATTATCTCCTTATGTATGTCATAATTCTGCCAAAAAATAAAGCCAGCAGGAGAAAAAAATGCGTGCGTGCATGCACACACACACCACGCACACACATACATATATATATGTATATACATGCACACACACACACAGTCATGTGCTATATGTGACATTTTGGTCAATGAAAGGCCACCTATATTGCAGTGGTCCCATAAGATTATAATGGAGCTGAAAAATTCATTTCATCTAGTGACATCATAGCCATTTAAAGTTATAGCAAAACTCATTACTTACATGTGTTTGTGGTGAAGCTTGTGTAAACAAACCTACTGCACTACCGGTCATTAAAAAAATGTACAGTAATGTCTTAGGTCTTCACATTTACTCACTTCTCTCTCACTGACACACAGAAAGCTCCAAGCCTGAAAAGGACCCTTTACAGGTGTACAATTTTTTATCTTTTATATTGTATTTTTTACTACATCTTGTCTATGTTTAGACAGATTTGTATACACAAATACCATTGTATTATAATTGCATAAAATATTTAGTAAAGTACAGCAACATGTTGTACAGTTTTGTAGCTCAGAAGCAACAGTCTCTACCACATAGCCTAGGTGTGTAGCAGGCAATAATATTTAAGTTTGTGTAAGTACGCTGTATGATGTATGCACAATGATGAAATCACCAAAAGGCATATTTCTTAGAACAAATACTTAGAGTTAAGCAAAAAATGACTTTGTGTGTTTGTGTGGGTGTACATGGCAGGAAGACAGGAGTTAATGCTTCAATCTTGAGGCAGAATTTCTTCTTCTCCAAGAAGCCTCAGTTTTGCCATTATGGCCTTTGACTGATTATTGAGTGTAATGTCCTTTTCTTAAAGTTAACTGGTCATAGCTGTTACCTACATCTACAGAATACCTTCACAGTAACATGTAGATTAGTGTTAAATTAAACAGCTTGGTATTATGGCCTATCTAAATCAGTACAAAATATGAAGCATCTCAGCTTTCTTGAAGCCAATATCTAAATCTTAGAACTTATCTCCTATAATCAGATGCTTGGTGGAAGAACTTGAAGCAATCATTAATTTCAGAATGCTTAAAGAGAGAGAGAGGGAGAGAGAGAGAGGTCAGCATGGTTAAGCTGTTCCTGGATTTGGACCTGAAGTAAAGATGAAAGAAAATCCCAAAGACAATTGTAAACAAAAACACAATTTTTGCAAGCACAGTGTTCTGTCTACTCACAGATGTAGCACATTTTATATTTTGCAAATTGGCCAAGAAGATAGCAATCCATCCTTAGAGGGAAGAAAGTAGACAGAGAGTTGGACATGTGTGGAGGCTTTTCTTCTCTCTCCACAAGCTCTTGGGTAAATTTACTTTAAAAATGGCAGCTCTAGTAGAGGGTGTTAGTGCTCTCTCCAAATCCTCCTAGCATTCATCATTCCTAATCATGCCAGCATTTTTCTATGGAAGTGCCAGGCAGTTAACATCACTGGGAACAGCTTTCAATTAATGATGAATAGAGGCTGATGAATAAATCCCTCAGGTTTCTCATCTCTATGTGGAACAACTCTGGTATTCTGCCCAGTCTGCAGAGATCCACAGTGGGGTTGAGCCTAAATTGCCCAGAGTGATAACTCTCCCACTACTATATTCTGTACTTTTTTTTAATTTGTGTGTCACTTACCCACTTTTTTTCTTTCTTTTTACTTTTCTTTTCTTTTTCTTTTTTTCTTTTTTTCCTTCCTGGGGTCACTTAGCAAATAAATCACTTTCTGTTTGAACCTTTGACTTAGACTCTGCTTTGGAAAGAGAGGGTGGGTGGAACCTAAAACTAAGACAAATACATATAAGTTGCTTACATAATCTTATTTAAAACTTTAAAAGTGATACAATAAAAAACTGAATCTCTGTATAATTCAGCATAACCTAAATTTATGTAACCACAGGGGAGTTTTTAACAGTGTGTTTATTTATATACTGACCAACTGGAGTTCTATTAAACTTTGAGAAATGCTGACCTAGAAAAATAATTGAGTATATTTATCCATTGTATTGGTCCGTTTTCATGCTGCTGATAAAGACATACCCAAGACTGGGCACTTTACAAAAGAAACAAGTTTAATGGACTTACAGTTCCAACTGGCTGGGGAGGCCTCACAGTCATGGCAGAAGGTTAAAGGCATATCTTATATGGTGGCAGACATGAGAAGAAAGCTTGTGCTGAAAAACTCCCGTTTTTAAAACCATCAGATCTCATAAGACCTATTCAGTATCATAAGAACAGCATGGAAAAGACCCACGCTCATGATTCAGTTACCTCCCACTGGGTGCCTCCCACAACACCTGGGAATTCAAGATGAAATTTGGGTAGGGACACAACCAAACCATATCATTCATGATTCTTAACTACTGTGATTATTAATTATTTCATCAAAAATATGTATTTAGCATTCCATTTACTAATATAATTTTTGAAATTGTACAGTTTCTGAATTGATGGCTTTATTTATATCTAATGTTTCTCTTGTGAAAGTGTTTGTAGGCAAACAGGGAAGAGAGACATGTTGGCGGATAGGAGACATGGCTAACATACAGCTTCCACTTGAACAGACAGAACAGCATGTGGAGACTCACACGATATTCTCCAACAGCTACCACAGGAATGTACCATGAAAACTAAAAAAAGTTCACAGATCCTTTGAAAGAAGTGACATGCCACTGAAAAATCCACAAAACAGGCAAAAACTGTGAGTTCCCACGGTGTGAGAGGGGGAAAATCTGCTTCTGAACCCACATTTCCACTGGGAAATCCGAAAATCCAGATCACAGGAGAAAGATTTAACTTTACCTAAAGCTGAAACAAATTTAGGGAGTCATATGAAACATAAAAGTAGAAGAAGCAGCAGGAAGAGACTTGCAGGCACTCCCAGTCTTCAGCTTGAACGCTGGGAGGCCATTCCTGACTATATCTCACAGGGGCCCTCAGGGAAGGCAGCAAGTGGAATTGGGGAGGGGTTGTGGGATAAAGAAAGCTTCCAACTGAAATTGGTAGTCGTTTCGACTGGACACAAATATTCCTGAGCAGAGTCAAGGAGATGAGCAGAAGCTGCTGCAGATATGAGCACAGGAGCCACCACTAATGGAGTGACCAGATAGAGAGGGGTGAAATCCATAAGGCAAGTTTGCTTTCTCAGCAGGGAAGCTCACAGCCTGGGGCAAGGTCTGAGCAGGACACTCCCCAGCTGTGTGAGAACTGTGTGAGGCTTCTTGCTACCAGCTATCTCCCCATTCCCTGGTGAACTAAATGACACAGCAGAGGCAGCCAAGATCCTCTCTTGAACATAACCCCATTGGCCCAAGAACCACCTCCCACATCCCTCATAGTGGCCTTGCAAACCAGCAAACCCCGCCACAAAAACGTCTGAGTCCAGACCAGCCTAACTCTCCCCCTACTTGATGGTATTTCTCTACCCGCTCTGGTAGCTCAATATAAACATATAAGCTCTTGGGGGCTTTATGGCCACACCCATCACCTGAGAAACCAAAATAGTTACCCTGGCTAACTTAGGGCAAGATTAGCACTATCCCCACAACCCCCGCCGCTACTACCACAGCTAGTGCTCTCTTGAAATTGCCACCTCCTGGCTGGAAGCCAACCAATTCAGGCCTTTACAACAACTCATGACAGAATATCCATGATCTTAGGAAGGAGAAGACAATACCTAATTCCACTGGCTGCAACATCTTGGCTAACCAGAGGTCCTGAGTGTGTCCATGTGACAACTTCACTGCTAGCACAACCAGCATTCAAGAAAACCAGCACGCTAAACATATCTACAACCAAGGACTGTGACAGACTACCCCACTCCCCTGCCACCTCCACCAGAGCAGATGCTGATATCTGCAGCTGGAAGACCTGAACAAAGGTCACATCACAAGACTCTTTGCAGACATTCTCCCACAGCAGACCATAGCCTAGTAACCCCACTGGGTGGCTAGACCCAGAAGAGATATAACAATCACTACCGTTCAGCTCTCTGGATGTGCCATCCCTAAAGAAAGGGGAAGAGCACCACATCAAAGAATTAACCCATGGATGACAGCATCTGAACAGCAGGCCTTGAGTTTCAGACCTCTGCACTGAAATAGTCTACCCAGATGAGAACGAACCAGAAAAGTAATTCTAATATTATGACAAAAAAGGATTCTATAACACCTCCAAAAGATCACACCAACTCCCAGCAATGGATCCAAATGAAAAAGAAATCTCTGAATTGCCAGAAAAAGAATTCAGAAGGCTGATTATTAAGCTACTCAAGGAGATACCAGAGAAAGGTGAAAAACAACTTAAAGAAATTAAATATATATATATATATATATATATAGGACATGGATGAAAAGTTCTCCAGAGAAATAGATACCATAAGGAGAAAACAATCACACTTCTAGAAATGAAAGACATACTTAGAGAAATACAAAATGCAGTGAAAAGTGTCCACAATTGACTAGAATAAATAGAAGAAAGAACTTCAGAGCTTGAAGACAAGGCTTTCAAATAACCCATTCAGACAGACAAAGAAAAATAAAATAAAAATAAAATGAAGCCTCCCAGAAATCTGGGCTTATGTTAAACAGCCAAACATAAAAATAATTGGTGTTACTAAGGAAGAAGAAATCTAATACAAGTTTAGAAACCCTATTTGATGGAATAATTGTGGGAAACTTCCTTGACCTTGCTAGATATCTAGACATCCAAATACAAAAAGTTCAAAGAACACCTGGGAAATTCATCACAAAAAGATCATCACCTAGGCACATAGTCATTGGGTTATCTAAAGTCAAGACAAAGGAAAGAATCTTAAGAGCTGTGAGGCAAAAACATGAGATAGCCATGGTGTCATGGAATACTACTCAGTAATAAAAGAAATGACATAATAGCATTTGCAGCAACCAGGATGGAATTGAAGATTATTATTCTAAGTGAAATGACTCAGGATTGGAAAATCAAATATCATAAGCTCCCACTTATAAGCTGGAGCTATGCCATGAGAACACAAAGGCACAAGAATGCTTTTTCCTTTAGGTAAATACCCAGTAGTAATATTGCTGGGTTAAATGGTGGTTCTACTTTTAGTTCTTTCAGGAATCTTCATACTGTTTTTGAGAGTGGTTATACTAGTTTACATTTCAACCACTAGTGTAGAAGTGTT
The DNA here is from genome assembly GCF_003255815.1 of Theropithecus gelada. Classification (NCBI taxonomy): domain Eukaryota; kingdom Metazoa; phylum Chordata; class Mammalia; order Primates; family Cercopithecidae; genus Theropithecus; species Theropithecus gelada. The sequence continues at coordinate 67,321,669 of NC_037671.1, read as the reverse complement.
GCCTTTTCACCACATCCATGCCAACATTTATTATTTTTTACTCTACCATTATGGCCATTCTTGCAGGAGTAAGGTAGTATCTCATTGTGGTTTTAATTTGCATTTACCTGATGATATAAGGACGTAGGGGACTCAGGCGGAGGGGTGGAAGTGGGGTGAGGGATAAAAGACGACACAATGGGAACAATATGCACTTCTTGGGTGACGAGTGCACCAAAATCTCACACCTTACTACTAAAGAACTTATTCATGTAACCAAAAACCACCTATTTCCCAAAATATTTTGAAATTAAAAAAAAGAAAGTCTCTGTAGGCAAGATACAACATGGTGAAGCTCTAAAATTAAAAATAATATCAGATATTTGAATGCATAAACATAAAATAATTATGTGGCAAAAATACTGTAAAGAAGTCAAAATTGCAAAAAATAGTTACAAGTCACACTTCAAAGGTATAATTTCTTTAAATAAAACTATTATATTTGAGGATGAAAACGTCAATATTAAAAAATAAAATGGGCAAAGAATAAGAGTTACTAAAATAAAACTTCTAAATTATGAAAAGGTGTTCAACTTGAGCACAACTACATACACACAAATATAACCACATTTGGATGCCATTTTCTCCTATGTGAATGATTAAAACAATAATTTAATACTTCACAGTATGACCATACATTCCTTATGAAAATATAAACTGGAAGAACCCCACTGGAAGATAATTTGGCAATATGTATAAAATTACTTTTCTAGGAATCCATGTTACAAAGAAACTCACGTGTGAAAAAAATCAATGTATAGGAATATCTATTGAACTATCCACAGATAACTTGGTAAGTTAATAATTATACAATTAGCATTTTCTTGACCTTGTTATAGAGCAAATATAGAAGGGAGAGGGAGGAAGAGAGAATGAGAAATGTGAATATCACATGATTATATTTCTACAATGAGAATTATTCATGGAAATTAAATTCATTGAGAGCCAGCTACAACTGGACACCAGACCCTGTGCTAGGTGGGAGAAGATTCAGATAATTGACAGGAAAACCTGCTCTGAAGATCTCAAGGTCAATGTCAACTCCCACATGGGAAGAGGATCCCGGAGATTAAACAATTTTTCACACACTTTAATTCAAGTGTACACAGTTGACTGAAGTCTTTCTACATGGAACAGATTGTATTATTCACTGAAAGTACAATAGTTCATAAAGGGTACAGACTAAAATTTATTTCATTGACAGAAAGCTTTGTAAACAAATGGCCTGGGGTTATTTGTTTTGAAATATCAATTGTGAAATATCATTATATCTCTTTCAGTTGGAGACATTTTCCTTAGTGAGCTGCAAATTTGCAAACTGTTTTTGATGCAGATAGCATTAGCAAAAGGAAGTCCCAGAACCGATTCCTAAAATGGTGTGAATTCTTACCATAACAAAGTATTCTATAACAAACATATAACACATTTTAAAGAGAAATTTCAAGCTTTGTAATACCACAGAGCACCCCTTTGTCTTATTTTCTTCTTCAACCATCACTACAACCTCGTCCATGTGTCCTTTCTTAGTTTCTGCAACACTTTTCCTTTTTTCTTTGTTGTTGTTTTCTTCCATCCTCATACTATCACCAAGAAATGCTTAAAAGGAGAATCCGGCACATAATGTTTAGCACCCTAAGTCTGAAATTTTTTTTTTTTTCCATCAGTCATTGAACATGATTGCTACCTACCTAGATTCCAGTGGCCTCAGGTCTAGTCACTGTACTTGTACTCTTTTCTTCTCCCTGCTTCCGCAGTTTGACCTGTGCAGTCCTTCTGATGCCTTGTTACACACAAATCAGATTCTCTGCGTAGTGATTCTCTTTCTCCTCTAAGACCTTCAGGCTGACATCTGTAAACACTATTCCAAGGTTTATCTTCTGGATGGGGTCTCCTACCTTAAATGATATTCCTCCTACTAGGCATTCTTTTCTTGAAAACCACAAACTAAACATGGGGATCTTCTAATCCAGTTTATATATTCCGTTTTTTACTAAGTATTTGAAGAATGCATGTAAGAATATTTATGTATTTGCTTTATTGTTCCCTTAAAAAACCTTGTTTGCATGTCAGCTGTATAATATATATGCTATTTTGGAATTTTAAATTTGTGCAAAGAACATTTGTTTGATCACCAGTAAAGTTATAATGACTTTATAAAAAACACACCTTCTTGTTCATGTTCTGCAATGTGGCTTTTTTATAAACTAGAAATATTAAGGTATAGTTTCCTTTGCAGTTTCATTGTCATTTCCTAAACTAAATATAATAGTTTAATGAAGTATGAAGATACCAAAACTTGAGATGATTAACAGCAAAATTATTGAATATTTTCTACTGGACATATTTCCAATTTTTATAATTACCCACATTTTGATCGGCCAAAAGAGGAAATTGCTAATTGCCAAGCTATATTGTCTGTGTTGGTATTAAAGTCAATGCAAGCCATAGAAATTTTAAAAGCACACTGGAATACTGAAACTATTATTCAAAGTCATTATGGGTGCAACTAACAAAAAAGTTGTGCAAAGCACTGAAGTTAATGAAACGATTCAATGAGCAAAATAAATACTAGGCAGAAAGCTTCCCTAGAGTGTGGAAAGTTAAGAAACTGATTTGGAAGAGTAAGCAAATACAAGTTAAGACAAAAAATAATAGAGCAAATTCACTGTGTCAAACTGAATAGAATATTTCAGCTAACAACATTGTATTCCTCAAATCTATTCATAGCGGACAGAAGACAAGAGTGACAGGGAAGAATTATATCTTGTGGCTAGGAAAAAAGAGGTTTGCTAAGCAGTTTATTTTTTGCTACCATCAGTACAGAGATAGGCCCAGATTCTTCATATATATTTCTTTGTTATGCCAACTGTCTAGAATCATTAGTACCACACCCAGTCAGAACTGACTACAGTGACTCACTCCAACCCTTGACTGACTTCTCAGGAAATACAGACAACTAAGGTACTGCCCACTTATAATCAGTAGGTGTCTTTACTGTGTTCTTGATGAAATGTGAAAGTAGAACAATATGTTTTATTCTAGTTAGCAAACCTGCCACAAGTTTTAATAGGCAGTTTTGATTTTCACAAATGCCAAACTATCTGAACATTATCATCCCAGAATGGTACAGTGTCAATCAGGTAAAAGCGAGGAGACAACGAAGTTTATTTGACCATAATCTAGTCTGATAATTCGATATAAATGCTAAAACACAAATGCCTGGGACAACCCTCAGATATTCTGCACTTGTATGTTTGGGTGCGCCATATAAATTTACCTTTTCAAAAGCTTTCCAGTTATGTTGATGCTAACAGTCTGAGCATCACACAGATTAGTGCTAGAGAGCTTTCGATTTGTACACTACCTGTGTAAGTGATGACTGCCTATTTATTCCCAGATCCATTTCCTTTCCTCTGCTCTGGTCTGTAACATGGGAAACCACATTTATCAGGCCCTTTGGATTCTAGGTAAGATTGTTTAGTGAGAGGTGTTCTGGGTGTATAATCACTTCTTTTTTTGTTTTATCTAGTGCTGGGGTGTGCAGTGGCTTTCTGCTGTTGCTAACCTCTGAATTGCCTCACTATCCTCTGTTTGACTTTAGAGCTATTCTATCACAAATGTAAACAACTCCCTGTGTTAAGATCTGTTTGTGAAAGATCAAAAATTGCTTTTCTTTCCTGGATGAACCCTGAATGAAAATGTGTATTACTTTGCCTCATGAAATCAGCATATTCATAGATGCTTCTGGATGAGCAAACCAGAAAGTTGACAAGAGTAAAACGTAGACTTTGGAATAAACAAAATTGTGGGAACTTGCTTGTATACCATTTCCAATAGATAAATTGTAAAATTGTTCCCGTGTTACAATATCCATTAAATATAAGGGATTAGAATCCCTTTTCTGGAAATAAGTTTAAATAGTGATAAATAAGTCATTCTATAAATTCACAAAATCAGCTAATTTCGTTGAAGAATAAGAAGGATGCTGGACACGGCTTTCAACTTCTTATCTAGGCCAAGAGGAGGTTGAAACATGTAACTTCAATAAATCACTATTTGTGGACCTTAAAAAGGTATGATATTGGCTTTGGTCTAGCTAAATGTGGCCAGATAATAAGTCCCTTCAGTTTAAACAAGTTATACCACTAGAGAATAGAAACCAGTTGAAGGTCTGAAAACTCTAATATTCCCGACAGTACCTTCCTACGTTGTTCTCAGCATATTGTTTAGGTCAGGGTCAACAAATATTCTTAATATTTGGTGATAAGGCTGATTACTTTTAAAAATTTTTGTCATTTTAGGTATCAGATACAGAGATACTTAAGATATCAAAACTCAAGACAGCTGGTTTGCAAACCACTGATTTAAATTATTGCTAAGTGGTTTCCCATAAGGAAGTAATTATTGAGCCTATGAAAATTTTTATATTTGGTGGGAGGTGAAGGAAGAATATATGAGAAATTCTTTGCTTACCAGGCTCTGAAACTATTTCAGTTATATATTGGAATAAAGATTTGTTACTAAACATGTTAAGTTTATGCTTCAAAAGGAAAATCAAATGGAATAAAACAAAGTAAGAATTACAGTCAACTTTCAAGTATTGCTGTGTGGAATATATAAATTGTACAGAAAAAAATGTTTGATATTGTTTTGATACCTGTAAGATTTGATAACTGAAAATAATACATTTATTTTCTTCAAATGCTTAAAATGTGTAAGGTAGTTCCTAAGTGCTTTACATATTTTAGTTTATTTAAGAGTCAAAAGAACCCTATATGTTAAGTACTATTATTATTTCCATTTTATAGCTGAGGCATCTGAGACTAGAGAAATTCAGTAATTGCCCAAGATACAAAGCTCATAAGTGACAGAGCCAAGATTTGTACCAGGACAGACTGTCTCCAGAGTCTGTAATCTTAACCACTAAGCATATGTTCTCTCTTCTTGTACTGTAATACCATGATACCCGTTGCACATTCTATGCAGAGAATCTAGACTCAAAAAAGTTAACAGAGTCGTGCTGAGCAGGAATAGAGTTCTGAAGAGGCTCTAAAAAGGAAGAAGTTGCTTATATGTTTAGAAAATAAGAGTTGGAAGCTTTGAATCCTAGAATTTTTTAGACTTTTCCCTCTGTTTGATTCAAGTATTATGTATGTGTGTGCGCGTGTGTGTGTGCATGTGTGTGTGTGTTTATATTTGCCATGTGTTTATTTAGCAATGAAGGTGTTTACCTCATATTTCTAAGCATATGGTTGCTAAGTGGAAACAAAATAGTCATTTTAACACTGTAGAGAAGTGAGTCAAATTGAGCTTTAGAAATCTGTCTTCCTCCCTCTCTGGTGGTAAAAGTTTGATGTGGGAAGCATAGGATGTGGTAGCTTTATGACTGCTATGTAGAGGGGGCTGCTCCACAGTAAGAAGAATCGCAGCCAACATGTTAGAAAGCAGAGAAATAAGGGGGTCTGCATGTGTTGGGAAAGGAGGAGAAGGCAGAATGAGAATCTTAGCAGTGTTCCAATCCCTAGGTCCAATTGTTCCAGAGATTTCTGCTTTTCCCATAGTTACATGAGCTTTAGTATACATTACTTTTTTTTAAATCAAACCTAGTTTGAAATTTTTGTTTCTGCTGTTTGTGACCAAAAATACCTACTGAATGTGTAAATATGCCTTTAACATTATGCATAAATGGTCTTCATTGAAGATCGGGCAAAATCTTTTCAGAGTTTGATTCAGAGATATACTTATCTCGGGCATCCTTTAAAAGCAGGGAGTGTGAGTGAATCTCCAAACATAGGAGAAAGAGGGAAAACAAGAGGGAGGGAGTGGGCAGATTTTTATCTCTTCAGGGAGGATTCTCTAATCACATTGTGTCAACCATGAGCTCCAAAGGGAGACAGCTCTCATAGTATTTCCCAGAGAAATAACACAAACCAATAAACAATGGGGTAAATGATATCAAATAATAAATATCCCTGTACTATTTCACCAATGTTTCTTTAAATATGCAGTCTTTTAAAATACTGTTTGGCAAGTGAAGGCAAGGATTATTATCCATATTTTGGGATGAATTAATACAGGATATAGTAGCAGTAAATGTAGAAATAAAGAATAACTTACCAGTGTTCAATGCAAATAGGACAAGCAAAAATAGAAAGTGTATATTTTTTCAAGACTTCAATGAAGGCTTGAAAAGGGGATTTGTATAACACTATAAATTATAAACTTGAATGTTTTTGGATATGAAGGGATAGGATTCTGTTCAAAATATGGAAAATCTTTGTTCCCTGGATACATAAGGTTAATACTTTTATATTCGTCTATATCAACATCAGTTCCATCAAAATAATTATAATTCAGATAACTAAAACTGGCTTTACAGGTAAAATTAATAAAGCTAAGTGAAGGATGAATATGTTTGACTATTTAGAATTAAATTAAACAACTATGTATGTCAAAAGTGACCAAAATCAAATAACAATGTCAAACATTGTAAAAAAATAAAAAAAAAAGAAGAGTCTATGACATAAAGCTACATTTTTTTTAGAACTTTAATAATTATCCAGACAAAGACATTCCTATGGAAATAATGACCAAGGACATGGAGAAATCTTTAAATTAAAATGGCCAATAATCACATTAAGAGGTGTCAAACATAAATAATTTAAAATACTGCAGAAATTGTTGTGAAGATGTAGGAAAATGATCATTTCATATAATACTATAAGACATGTAAGATTATTTACCAGTATAGAACAAGACATTACAAATATGGACCTTCAGAAGTAACTAAATGTCTAAGAATATAAATTGGCTTAATCAACAATTCTACAGCAAGGAAATGATATTATGGAAGAGGTAAAAAAAAAAATGGGATAATAAAACTTTGTGACATATTTCAAGGTGGATAAAGCAGGCTACAAAACACTATAGTATAATGCCTTGTAACAAAGTATTGCATATATGTAAGTAAAGGGAGATATACCAATTTTCTTTCTTTTTTTTTTTTTTTTTTTTTTTGAGACGGAGTCTTGGTCTGTCGCTCAGGCTGGAGTGCAGTGGCGCGATCTCGGCTCACTGCAAGCTCTGCCTCCTGGGTTACGTCGTTCTCCTGCCTCAGCCTCCGGAGTAGCTGGGACCACAGGCGCCCGTCACCATGCCCGGCTAATTTTTTATTTTTTTTTGTATTTTTAGTAGAGACGTGGTTTCACCGTCTCTGACCTTGTGATCCGCCTGCCTCGGCCTCCCAAAATGCTGGGATTACAGGCGTGAGCCACCGCGCCCAGACAATTTTTAATACTTGTATCTTGATAAGATAGTATTTATGGTAGGGTTAATTATTTTTCCTTTTTTTTTGCGCTGGGCATGAGTTAATATTTGAATTATCAAAACGCTAATGAAATTTTATATGTATAGTTATATATAATATATATTTTATATATAATATTGTATAATATATAATAAATATATATTATATTTACATATATAATAATTCGCATGAGATAGGACATATAAAACCCTTCTCTCTCCTAGAGAGAACAAAACCTTCTCATGATTGGAAGAAATAGACTCTGTTTATTAAATGTCTCAATACCAAGTGGAAACTATTTTTGTTAGAACATAAGAGAGATGATTCTCTAAGAAGTAAGTGTCGTGAGTGGGAGTTAGCAAACAGCTATTTTGTCGCCACAACAAAAACGTTAGTCTAAGATTTGTTTTCCTATGTAAAACAAATATGTACCAACGTTTTAGGAAAGAATTGGCAGGATGACTTATAATTACTTAAGATCTTTCATGCTTCTTTGGATTAACTAGATTCAGCTGGGAAGTTCTCACCTGGGGACTTTCTGTGACTGCAAGTTGCCGTCCCAGTGGGGCTGTTTTTCTAAGATGGATTATTCACAGGGTTGGCTGTTGATGTTGGCTAGGATCTCACACGGCACTGTTGACCGGAGTGCTCACATATGGCTTCTCCATGTGACTTCGATTTATCTCAGGATCAGGTCTAGGTTGAAAGTGGGAGTGTCCTAAGAGAGCATTCCATGTACCCAAATAGAAACTCAAGGCCCATATTAAATGGGTAAACCCTTGTTGAAGAACCATTCTTACAATCCCTTAACTTTCCTCCTCAGACCATTATATGCTATTTTAATGACATATCCACCTGTGTGTCTAGGCTATCTACCCAAGGATTAGTCTTGTTGTCTCCTTGGCTTGCTATTGTATTTACAGTGACTAACATTGACTTAGGACCTAGTAGGCACTTATTATTTGCCAAATAGTGAATAAACAAATGAATAAATGAAATAGATATAAAAGAGAGAGATTTTATGTTCTACAGTGACCAGAATCAATGCTCATATTTTCCTAATCATGGAAATGTAAGAACCATGACTATTGGATCTTTAAAACATGAATACATTGGTGCCCATCTAAACAATGCCAAAAACGCTCATGAACATTCAACATGGCTATTTTATTTGAAATTTGCAATGCCAATTTTTATACCAATTAAGTATCACTTACCAATTTATTTCAGTCACATACATACTTGCATGGGAATTATATTTTGAATCTGGTGAAGTTAGAGAATTTATCTTAAATCCAGAAATTTAAAAAATAATAAAAAATAACATATAAATCTCCTAAGAAGTTTCTTTACATTGTTGTGGTTTTGAGATTTTCAATAGTACTAGGTATTTTAAATTCTTTGTAGACAATATTTTTTTTCTATATCTAGAAATAAAGAAATTTCAATGTGTACATTCACATACTACTTTTCTCTATGAGAACTGAGGACGGAGGAAACTTCGTTTTCTTTTCCTAGTTTTAAATTATTGACCTTATCAAATCTTTAGATTCTTATGAGTATTCTAGAGTAAGTTAATTAGAAAAAGAGGATAGTAGTTGGAGTTCGAATGTTAATACAATATATATGGGTCCATGGAATTATAGTAAGATTCATATTATATTGTCTACCTTCTTTTCCTTAGTTATTTTAAATACTCAGCAAATATATACTAAGCATATTCTAAGTGAAGGTGTAGTATATGATATGATAGGGGCTAGAAATGTGTAAGACATAGCCCCTGATACCAAGAAACTTAAGATCCATTGGGAAAGTCATTCACATAAATGGAGTATTTTGGGAGCACAGAAGAAACACAGTTACCTCATACTGGATGAGTTAGGTCAAGCTTCTTGGAAGAGACAAGGTTTCAATAAAGGCTTATATATTAAATGAAAATTCATTAGTTAAAAATAAAATTGAGAATGAGAAAGAAGACTTTTTAGTAGACAGAACAGAATAAATAAATGCTTAGAACCTAAAAACAGCTTGTATGTTCAGTGAATGAGAAGTATTTTTATCTGTCTGGCACATAAAGTATGAGGTATAGAATGGTTGGAGATAAGGCTATGGGAATTGGCATGAACCACTGTGGCTGTCCTGAGCAATTTGAATTTTATCCTATAGATACTGGGGGTAGTGCACGATTTTAAGCAATATCATAATGTAACTGACTATATTGCATTTTCAGTAGATCATTCTGTGTAGAAGAATATTATGACACTGGAGACAAGTATATATTATAGAGAAACTTCACACATTGTTTAAGAATTATAAAAAAGATGTATTATCATCTTCAAAATATGAAAATTAAGTTTGCAAAACATTTCTTATTAACAACAATATATTCAGAAGATGATGCTGAAGCACAGAAGCTGGCACCTATAATTCTATGCCCCGCCTAAATAACATCAAAGAACTAGGGGAATTAAGGCAATTCTAGACAAAGACTAAGACAATTCATGTTTCACAGATCATCACAAAAATAGTATTTAAGGGATGAATTTTAGCAATAAGAATTGTAAACATAGAGAAATGAGTAGATTTTTAAAGAAATAATAAAACCTGTAGTGAGCAAATAATACTGTTAAATGTAATTAAACATTGGGGTCATCAGAAAACCATTTGTCTTACATAAACAATGTAGAATTAAATTTCCTAACCAAAAAAAGGAAGACAGATAAGGTAGTGAGTGAGGTATTCAGTGAGGGGTTCAAATATGTTAAAGTTTTTTATTATCCTTAAGAAAAGGATATAGATTCAAAATAGCTAAAATTATTTATTTAAAAAATACATAGTACATTTAATTATGAAAGAACAATAGATTTTTTTCTAAACTCTCCTGTTATTTCTGTTTACCACTTTGTTCCTCTCTGTGGCTCAGATAAGCTCAAAGTAGAAGTTCCTTCATTGTTTTCTCTATGTTCTAGTGGTAAAAAAAAAAATGATCAACAGAGGGAGCCTAAAATTTATGGAGCAATTATAACATATAAAGTATTTTACTGCACTTGTATTGTTAGTAGAGTGAAACTTCCTTTATGTTTTTAGTAACATAATATTAGCTAGTTGTCTTTGGCAGAGTTTAAAGAGACAGTTCATGGTTTTAGGTCTAACATTTAAGTCTCTAATCCATCTTGAATTAATTTTCGTATAAGGAGTTTCGTATAAAGGATCCAGTTTCAGCTTTCTACATATGGCTAGCCAATTTTCCCAGCACCATTTATTAAATAGGGAATAAAGACACATGCACACGTATGTTTATTGTGGCACTATTCACAATAGCAAAGACTTGGAACCAACCCAAATGTCCATCAGTAACAGACTGGATTAAGAAAATGTGGCACATATACACCATGGAATACTATGCAGCCATAAAAAAGGATGAGTTCGTGTTCTTTGTAGGGACATAGATGCAGCTAGAAACCATCATTCTCAGCAAACTATCGCAAGAACAGAAAACCAAATACTGCATGTTCTCACTCATAGGTGGGAATTGAACAATGAGATCACTTGGACACAGGAAGGGGAACATCACATACCGGGTCCTATTGTGGGGAGGGGGGAGGGAGGAGGGATAGCATTAGGAGATATACCTAATGTAAATGACGAGTTAATGGGTGCAGCACACCAACATGGCACGTGTATACATATGTAACAAACTTGCACGTTGTGCACATGTACCCTAGAACTTAAAGTATAATTAAAAAAAACAGTTCATACACCCATTCTCCATTCACAAATAATTGAGCTCACCTGCTCCTGTTTGTGTCTCTGTACTGAGGAAGACTTTAGGAACAAGGGCCCATTCTTCAGCATGCTTAGCAGCCTCTGCTGCTTCATGCGCTCATATTTATCTGAAACACAGTAAATTGACAAAGTCAGTGTACTTTCAAATAGGGAGTCCTAATTGAACACTTCTACATGTAATCCTGAGTACTTTTGTACCTACCTACAAATGGGGGGATGTGGGAAATAGGAAATGAGGAAAGAGGAAAATAAAAAAAAAATTCGGGGCACTGTTTACAGAAAGAATTATCCTCTCAGTTGGCTCTGAAAATATTATGTCTCATTATATGTACCTGAGGGAAAATTACTGTTCCTTCTGATAATAGTTTGTTTATAAACCTTAATATTTCATTAAATACAAAATTCAGAAGTTTAATTGTATTTCAAACAAAAACATATCGCTACTATCAAGAATACATAATCTATAAGAAAATAAGAAAGTGTTAGAAGCCTGTGACTTCAAGCTCTGTAGATGATACATATGTTAATTTGTACCACTAGATACAAAACATGGTTTCTCTGTAACCATGGCTGGCTATTCAAACATTTTCACATAAAATAAGAAATTATATTTTTCTCATAAGTTTGTTTAAAATGTGTTCCTCTACAAACTTCCCAAGAAAATAGTCTCAGTTCTATTCATATGGCTCTTCCCTCCTGGATATTATAAATGCTTTTCTATTATTCTAATCTTCTGGAGGCATTTTTGCAGTTAATATAAATTATTAGAGCCTTTTTTCTGTGATATAAACACTTAAAAGATAACTTTTCATTTGTCTGAACATGCCTACGCAGACTTTCTTTGTCATTTATACTTGGGAGAGAATGATTCTTGTCCCACCAAAAGTCTATGACACAAAAGGAGGCTAGTCTAATTGTATATTGCTACTTGCTCTGGCTTATAGAATGTCACAAAAGTTTAACTACAGATAAAACAGACTAGGTATGACATGTCTGAATTTCAACATAATAAAAATAAAATACTTCTAGCTGATATTTTCTTAAAATGTCTCACTGGAATATATTTTTTTTTTCTTCGTTTACCATTAAATTATCTTGAGAGAGTTTTGAAGGTCTTTAATCAACCCCTACACTTTCTGTCTTTAGATTAATATGCTGTGTCAGAAATAAGTGAGTCTTGGGTCTATGGAAATTACATGAGCATTGAAGTGGATCCTAATGGCAGCTGGGTGCAATTATAAGTTAGTTCAAGTTGCCTTCTATGTCCCATTGGGTATGTCCTCTTTCCCTTCTAACAATTCTTCCATTTTTCTCTAATTACCTCTTCCTGATCACAGCCAAAGATATTAGTTATATTGTATTGGTATTAGTATGTTTTGTCCCTTTATTTTTTGGAATATAATTATCATTCCCTGTCTAATGATTTTTAAATGTTACCATGCAGTTAGGTTATTTGAAACCAGAAAGCCATTGCCATTTGGTGTGGGGAAAACCCAAGCTTTACAGAGAGATTGGAATCAGAATCTTTCCTCTATACTGTTTATCAGATGTGTAACCTTTGTCAAGTTAAGTAACATTTCTGAGGCTCACTGTCCTCATATATAAAGTGGGGTTCATGAAAATATCACAGAGAGTTGTGACGGCTGGAGAGAGTAAAATCCCTAATACATAACAGAAACTTAATACATGTTGGCTTCTTTGTTTTTCCCTTGCTTTTACAACTTTTCTGTTTAAATTCATTCAAAACAATACTACTTATCTTTAAATTTATGAATACCAATACTAGTTCTGGGATAATATTTGATGAGACATATTTTGATTTTAGAATGCTCCTATCTTAGGAACTTGAGCTTAAGGACTTAATCCTGGTCCTTGGCAGCCTTATGCTTCCTCCTTCCTCCTTTCTACTCAAACCTGTTCTTAGGAAATGATCTGCTAATTTCATTTACTCATAGTTGAAAATGACTCATGAGATTGAATGCTCCCAGGGAAATTTGCATTTTAACAGAGCTCAAAGTTTTACAGTGAATGTATATTCCCTAATAGGAGAATTCAGAGAAACTAGTAATGGACAGCAGATGAAAATTTATTTTCTTTTTTGTCTGGACTCTCCATAGGCATCACTCATATTAAACCACATAAACCTCTGTCCTTTGAACCTTCCCCATGATGATTGAGACTGTGAACATTTTACTCTGAAAAGAAAGAAAGATAGCAGTGGTAATGTGCATGACCTCATGAGGCAAGAAAGCCGCATAAGGCATTTGACTAATTTGGGAGTTAAGCACTATGAAGGCACACTTGTCATGGGAGGACACTTTCAGTTCCTGTCCTGAATCATGCATATATCTTCACTGAAGCTAAGTGCTTTAAAATTCTCTGTGACTTTAACCTCTGATTCATCTCACTTCAATATATTCTATCCTATATTCTAATTTATCCTAAAATTTCTTCATACATTTTTTTCCAATCTTTAACATTTAAGTCTGCCATCTGCTTAATTTGTTTTACTGTGCGGGATTTAGCTGGAAGCACAGTGAAAATAAAGCACTTATGGTGAGTAGCTTTCATGCTGAAAGTAACAAAAAAAAATAAAACAAGGTCTATAAAATAAGCACATTGTTGAATATTCTTAAATAGCAAATGTTAGAAGAGGTAGGTCAGAGGGAACATTTGCCTAAATGTGCTGAGGGCAGTAATTGTGTGCATATTTGGGGTAGGGGATGGGAAGAAAGAAGAATGGGTAGCACAGGGAATAAAGGTAATTCAACCCCTTTGATATGGATGTAGAGATTGTATAAACATGGTTAGTGCTCACTCGCCCTTGTGGGGATAGGGATCTTCTAGGTGCAAACAACATTTCTCTCTGTGTAGCATGACTTACACTATGGCATCAGGTCCTTTTATTAAGAACTTCATTCATTTTAAGTCCAGGCATATTGTTTGCCTTTAGTCTGGCCTAAAAAAGGTTTGAATCCGTTCACTCATCCATTCCACAGTGATTTTCTCACCTCTACTGTGAATAAGTAGCACTTATGAAAGGAGTAGGTGCTTGGACTCTGTGTCTAGGCCATCTGGTTTTGAATTCCAACTCTGCCATTTAATTGTTATGCAATGATGAACAAATAACATAAATGCTTCATGCTTTCGTTGTTACCATCTATAAAATAATGATTATAACACCTCCTATTAAATGATGAAATATATTTAAAAAATAGATTCTGAAACAAAATAAGTATTCAAAATTGCTCAACAGAGCAATTTGTGTTATGCACAAGAAATCATTGAGACTGTTTTCCTCTGTTTCTTTGTATGGTTATTCTGTAGCCTGCTCAATTAACTTCTTTTTTTTTTTTTTTTTTTAAAGTAGAAAACTGTCTTTCTATTGACTGTGAACATGGAGACTTATTTTCTTGAAATAGAATAAGTCCAGAGGACCCATATCCTTAGTTTTGAGGGGGGGATTTTTTTGTTTATTTTTGTTTTTGTGTTTAAGAGTTGAATGTGTCAAATCAGTAAGTTGTCTCATGAGGAGACCAAAGAACATCAAAGATAATGTAATATGGGTTGGTAATTGGAACTGAAACTGAGCTCATACTAAAGATTTGGGAAAAATGAGTATACAGCAATGAAAGGGAATATTTTGATTGTCCAGATTTGGATCCAAAGATCAGTCCTACTGGGGAGCAGTAGAATGGGGAGACACAAAGAGTGACAAGGTTGGTCTCACAAAAACACCTGGATTGGGGTCAGATTACTGTGCAATGAAGGACCATTACTGTACAATGAAGGACACTTCATTCTCAATGAAAGGGAAAAAAATAAACGTTCACTAGGTTTACCGCATAGTAATCCACAAACATTTTTCTATTCATACATGTATGTTAAAAAATACCAGTTCCAACCTAATGCAACTACTTTAACATAATACTGAAAATGCATTTGCCCTCTCCCCAAAGATTGATAACCCAAAGTCTTTTTCAATTTCTACATGCAGTTCCAAGATTAGAATCTTTGGATGACATAACTCACTCTTATTCAGATTAGATGTTGCACTAAGTAAATTTGTAATCTGCAGCTACATGATGAATCTAAAAAGCCCCAACATATCAAGTCCAAAATTAAGAATTAAGACTAGAATAAACATTTTCACATAAAAAAAAAAAAAAAAAAAACAGAGAATAGTAACTAGCATACAGTGACCTTTGAGTTAGAGCACATATTACTTCTGCTGGACCGAAACCAGTGGCAGTGGTTCAGTGGCAGATGAGTCAATGTCTTGACCATCCTGCCTCTCTCTGCCCTCTGCAGGACATGCCTTGGACATTTTCCTCTATGGCTGCATCTGAGATTATTGGAGGATTTCCATTTCTGAAACAGCACTGTTTTGGTAGGCAACTTCCTTTTTGTGTAAACTCATTGATGTGCTAATTGTCTGAGGCATTGAAAATTTGCCAATATTGAAGTTTCTCTGGCAAAATAATGCCCTTAAACCCTCAGCCGACTTTTGTTTGACTGCTACCTGCTTCCTCTCTGGACTGGTAACCAGGGTCAATGAGTCTCATCTTAATCTAAATTTCATTCTGGTGGTTTCTGTTTCTTAGCAACCCATTTCACTGTTTCTGCCTAGGGCAGTGAGACTAGTAATCTGTTCTTTATTTTTGGCTGCATTAGAGTACATGGTTGTTAATACTAGGGCCACTATTTTTTAAAAATTTTTTGGACAGGAAGTGAACAACGATTGAGTTTAGTCATGTCTTGATTTACAATGTGGATGTTTTGTTCAGTGTGAATTTTTACATTTTTTATTTTTAAAATTATTTCATTAAATATTATATTTCCTGATTACCAAGGTTTTTTAGTGACTCCTTAAATTTTGTGCTTGAAATAAGTGCCTCAATTATCTCACACTAATCTTGTCCTTGCAGGATAAAGTTTCTTCTTGGTGTCTGGCTTCTGGACTCTAATAAAAAATTTGCTGATTTCTCTACCCCCTTGCGCCTTTGCTTTCACTGACTGTCTTGGAGTCATATTTACATGATTTGGTTTTTTCAGCCTGTATGACTTGGTCATATAAATTTTGACAACTTTGACATCTTGGATATCACCTTTGTTAGGGAGAAATGGCTGCTACTCTCTGCTTTGAGGGAAGTTAGTTTAAGCCAAAGTTGATCTTAGGACCTTACTAAAGGCTCCGGGAAGCATTCAATAAACTGTAGCATCGCAACAGATGTTTTTGTTTTGTATGTTTGTTTGTTTGTTTGCTTGCTTGCTGGCTTCTAATGTGCCCTAAAGCTCCCAGATACTTTATTTACATTGTCTGGTTTTCAAGATACAACAGGTAAACACTTAACCATATTCTTTACCATCACATAAGGAGTTTGATAAACTTCCCAATATAAGAAATAATTTCTGTCATACTGCTTACCTTGATCTAGCTAAATTCATATTTGAATTCCTCTCTCATGCAATAATCCACTTGCCAGTACCAATTTCTGCATCGTCGGAATTCTGTTAGTTAAAGGTATCAAAGAGTGAGTGCAAACTCATTTATTCAATAAAATTGACTAATACAGCAAGGGAGGGGGAGAGGTTCTGTTTTAAGAACAGCTAGATCCAGATTTCCAAACAATGCCATAAGGTCTCTTTCTCAGCATATCTTAATCTGTTTTCCTTTGCTTGGCCACATTCCCAGCAAGTTATTATTCTATGGTGATAAATTGATCAGGCTTGTAATTTATATCATATATATACATACACATATACATATATGTGTGTGTGTGTGTGTGTGTGTGTGTGTATATCTTGAGATCCCATTGAACAAAAAACTTTCCCCACAATAGTGACAAAATTATGGGAGAAATTCTGGTTAACATAGCTTAAATCACGTACCTTTCTCTGAAATAATTGCTATAACGAAGTGACCTCTGGTCATAGTGTACTCGGATTGGCCAGGTTTTGGTCACATGCTTACTCATGTGCAGGGAGTGTGAGTTTGTCCTAGTACAATCACAAGACTGCATAGGATTACTAATAAGTGATTATAAAGTGGTTCCTCAAAAGACGGAATGTAGAGAAGACAAAGAATAGTCCATGATAATATGACTCATCTGCTCTGGGCGCAGACAGGCAGTAGGGTTATACCTTAATGCTCTGGAGGAGAGGGACAGAGAGTGAGGTGATCAAATGAAGTAATAGTTGTGAAAATTCACAATTCAGGATGGACTGTCCAGAGTGACTGCTCTGGTCTTCCCTGGAGTAAAAAAGACATTAGATTGGAACATTCTTTTCCCCACCTTTGTTGGCTCAGCCCAGGGATATGCCAGGGTTTCTTTTTAGGATGGCAATTTTCTCCCTGCAGTTAAGCAATCCCAGTGGAGTGTGTGAAATGTGTGTTTTTTGTGTTGAGGAAGGTGGGGAAGACAATGCATTAAAGAAGCTTTTCTTCCCTCCTGTTAGTAACTAGGAGATAGGGCATACAGTGAAATGCATTGCACAGATATTTTTATAGAGTAGATTCTTCTTTATAATTTTTCATTGGTCAAATAATCTCTGGTAATTTTTTAGTATTACAGTAAAATTCTTTTTTTTTTTTTTTTTTTGAGACGGAGTCTTGCTCTGTCGCCCAGGCTGGAGTGCAGTGGCCGGATCTCAGCTCACTGCAAGCTCCGCCTCCCGGGTTCAGGCCATTCTCCTGCCTCAGCCTCCCGAGTAGCTGGGACTACAGGCGCCAGCCACCTCGCCCAGCTACTTTTTTTGTATTTTTTTAAGTAGAAACGGGGTTTCACCGTGTTAGCCAGGATGGTCTTGATCTCCCGACCTCGTGATCCGCCCATCTCGGCCTCCCAAAGTGCTGGGATTACAGGCTTGAGCCACCGCGCCCGGCCTACAGTAAAATTCTTAATAATCTTCTTGCTGTTCAAAATACTGTGCCTACAAATAATAGAAATCAGTAATTTTAAATCATGTGCTAGAGAAAATTCTGGGCACCGAATAAAACAGTTTTAAATGAATATTCTCTAGCAGATTTTAGTAGAGTACTTTAAATTCCTTCAACATGTATGAGTAAATTCAGTTCGGAAATGAAGCAAATGCCTAAGAAGTGATTACATAAGCTGGCCCCTTCTCCTCCCGTATGTGTGGGGAACAAGCTGTCTCAAGGGCACATAAGGCATCTTACTCCCCACAAAGCTCAAGTGAGGGCTGTTTCTTCCCTGGGTTTCAGAAACACGGCCCCGGAATGTCCTATCTCAAATTGGGGAAGGGGATAAGAACTTATTTGAGAGTTAAAGTCTCTTAGGAGCTTTTTTACACATAACTCCTGTAAGGGTGATTATAGATTTAATTTCTGCTTGATGCCAACACCTTCCTTTTTCCTTTTGGTGGTTGTTAATCCCAAGTTTATGGACACATAGAAAAGATTTGGTTGTTCCTTGAACCCCTTGAAATTGAAGTAATGCTACTAATATATGTTAGTGTGAACGTTTGTCTCGTGAAAGGGCTTTTTCAGTGCTATCGAATATTCTAAAATGAATTAAAAATTATAACTCATTCAGAGGAAACCAGTTCTGAAAAGATGCTTATGTAACAGATTAGAAAGATGTTTGAATCCCTATGCTTTGATGCATCATTTGAAAATGTGAAGTATCCATGCCTAAATTTCTTCACAGAATTATACTCCTCAGTCTGCTATAAAATGTCTATGTCTACCTTTAGGTTGTTGTGATTGAGAAATGGATATCCTCTGATCTGTAATCCCATTATTCCAAACAATAAGTCCTACTTTCGATAAAGAAATACAGAATTGTGGTAGTTCTCCAATCGTCTCTTAACCATACTTTACACAACACTATGAAAAGATGTGGTTGTTGAAGAGATTCCAGCTCTCATCTGCCACAAAAAATACATTGTGGTATTTCCTCTCCATTACAAAAGGAGGAACTGAATAGGCTCACAGCTGCATTTTCCCTAATCTCAGGAGAGCAGGAAGCTCAGGTTAGCTTCTGCTCAAAGGGTTGTCCAGAGCTGACTACACTGAAATTTTAGAGTATTATGCAATTTCTTCACTGGATATCCAACATATGGTATGTGCCACTAGGTGTGAAATGATTGAAATTTTAATGAACAGTTTATACTTGAGTTTCTGAGGACCCCAGGCATTTACAGATGGCTGGTCTGTGAAATACTCATGAATGAAAATGACCCCAGGTAACTGAATATTACTCTACAGATGTGTGTATTATACAACCAAATAATGAAATGAAAGCCTCTCAGAATGCTGATTGTATTTGACATGCAGTTCCTTGTAATTGTTGCTGAAATAAAGTGACATAAGAATTTTTTCCACAGCTTCATTATAGATATGGCTAGATACGTTGTTTGGGAAGTAAATTATACAATATTAATATAAGTGAAAGTGGCTTCTGTGGACATATCCTGAATGTCACCACCTCAGGTCTTTTGAATAAAATGCAGCTTTGACCAATAGACAAAATAGCAACTGATTCATTTTATGGGTAAGAAGTCATTTATCATGGCACCTTAGTAAACACAAAAATCTTAAAAAGTACACACTCTCAGAAATGCAATCAAGTATAAGCTTCATCTTTTCTATTCCATAAACAATTTCTGAATGGTAGATGCTTAATTATACAGTATCAAGAAATCTTTTCATGAATATATTAAAAATGAATGCAAAAAAGTAGTAAGCCCCAGAATAGATTTAATGCACACAGTATACTTTTGTAACCATCTGTTAATTCTCCCTGGCCATACAATTCCTCGGCTAACTAGAACTGCAATTAACCAAGCTATCCCAATTCTTAACCATACTGTATAAATAGGCATTTATTGTATTTTCTATACAAAGAAATGATTCTGTGGGAATTCTTCTAGTATTTCCATACCTGTCAGTCACTTATAACTACTTTCAAGGAAGAGACAAACTCCAGAGCAGTGAGAAGACAAAAAATAAAAATTCACGTAAAAGTGTGGCTCCATAAAAATAATTGAAAATTAGTAGAGTCAATGAATTTAAGGCTGAAAATAAAGATTTGAGATATGTAAGCACCACTGGGGTAAATTATTTTTATTTTCTCATGACAAGGCTTAGAGCATGGCAAACAACGCACTCCCTGATTTCAAGAAATATTTGGTAATACTATAGGCCAACTTACTACTCAAATTTACTTTCTCATGGTCTGGTTTTGATGCACATTGCTTATGATCATGATTATAATTATTATGATTATGGATACTTTTTGAAGCATTCATGGACAATCTACAAATTATTGGACAACCTACAAAATATTTAAGGGTAAGTATGCAACTCAATAATTGGTTACTTATTTTTATTTGTCTTTCAAAAATCTTTTTAAAATTTTTCTCCTTTTTAATTATTTCCCCCTTTTCCTTTCTTTCTCCTTCCTTCCACCTTCTTTCTTTTTCTTTTTTTGTCTCTTATTAATAATTAGAATTATTCTTATACATCTTAATGTACATATGTAGATTTTCCCAGGAAACTTTGTCATCACCACCTCTACTTTTGCCTCTGTTACTTGCTGTATTAATTTCCCTGCAACTCAATGTCTTAATCTAGACCATGGAGATAATAATCTCTGACGCATGGTGTATTTGAAAGCAATGGACGGATAATGTGCAGGGCCCCTAGCCAAGTTCACACTGGGTGCTCATCATCCTTTCTGCCATTGAGGTGTCATAACAAGGAGTTATGCTTCCCCTCTCATTTCAAGGCCATCCACTGCAGAATGTCTCCTGTAGCAGTCAGTCTCTTGTGGCAATCTCCCGCATCTCACCCTTTGCCTAATATTAACCTTTATCTGCCTTATCTTGTTCTTTAAAGATTTTGGTCACATCTAAGAGATAGGGCTGTTTGGACAAAACTAATATAATTTACCAATTGTTTGGATTCATAACTTTCCTAGAAAATAACGTTTTTTTTACACTTAACTTCAGTTGGCAATGTCTGTGTTACTCTACCGAAATAAATTTGATGTGAAATATTATAGATGACCTGGCAGGTGTGTGAAAGATAATTTTGGTTTATTGGGTCTTTCCAAGCCCATTAAATGCTGTCAGGTATAAACTATATATGTACATTGTAAATTCTGGTCCAGTATATGGTACATGCACAATAATCAGATAGAATTTTCTTCATTACTTTATTAATAAACCAAACATTTCACTTATGTTGTTATTGGCTTCATGTGAATTTTTTAATATCTTAGGACAAGACATTTATTGATGTGATGTTTACTATTTAATGTAATTTATCAATTGGAAACTCATTAGTTCTAACAGCAAAACAAGCTTTTTGCTTCTCTGATTAAAGCGTTCTATGCCACATCTAAGAGGATGAAGCAGAGACAGTGACTCAGAAAGACAGCTGGGTTAGGAAAATATTGCAATCCACAAATGCATGGGCATGAAAATACTTAGAGAAATATGAAGTCCATGACTATTTCCTTCATTAGCATCACAAATGGTTTCTCTGGAATTTGATTGTGGGTAAGAAAGAGTAGTCCAATTTTAATTCCCTAAAAGAGAGAAAAAAATAACAAAAGTTATTTAAATCTCTGCTGAGGATACAACTAAAGAAACACTGATTTTCTTAGCATTGATTGCCCCTTCTTTATACCACATACCTATTCCTTCACTATTACATCTCAAATATGTGATTGTGAGATTTTTACCTCCCCAAATATTAACTATTCAATGATCTTTAAGCTTTATAATTTTAATCTTTTCCTACACAAGTTTAGCATTGGGAAATACCCCCTCAATTAGCATCCCAACATAAGATATCCAACATAATGATGGCATTAATATCCAGAATGTGTAGTGGGTAAGGCATGTGGGGTGAACATAAATTTGGGAAATAATTATAAGACCGTTGAAAATACTTAAAATCAAATTTGTTTCATGCTCTGCACCAATTTCAAAATATAAAATTTTTGTCTTAAGATAGCAAATACAATATAAAGAGAACTGTGTTATGTTATAAAGAAAACTGCCACTGCCACATGCCAGTTATCTGCCTGTGCCTGCAGCATTTTTTTCTAATCTATTTTTCTGAATGTTCAGAATTGCAACCCAGCATCCTCTATTTTACTGAACTCTCAGCGTTAAGGCCTAGTGAATGTGACCTTGCCTTATTTACTTACGAAAATCGCCAATTGGTTATCTTGAACTTTAATGTTCTTTATTCCCAAGTTGATATAAAGGGAAAATGTTCAGTAATTGATCTTTGAAGTTATTCCAATAGATTACGTATGCTGATTTTATTTTATCGGTTAGCATTTATGTAAATTTTTACAAATATATATATAGTAAAACAATTAGATCCTGTGTATTTCACATTTAACCAATGCCTACCAGTTTACTAATATCAATTGTTTACATCTGGTATCATTTTTTATTAGTCAGTATCCATGCTTGTTCAATTAAATGTTCTACTATCAACCATGTTTGTAGATACTAGAAAATATACAAGTGATTTTATTATTTTTAATTCAAATAAATACTATCTACCAAGGTCTCTGAAATTGGTTAATTTCAGATGAATATTCTCAGATAAGTAAAAGTAAAAATTATATCCTAATCTACAGCAGCCTGGACACATTTGGACTTTTGAGTTATTCATGGAATTATAAATAACACAAGTGTAAGCAGCACAGTGCACCTAGTTAAATATGATAATGTGTAAGTATACTTGCCGTGACATTTTCTGAATGGTAGACAATACATCTAAACAATGGGTCTATGTTTTTGTTTTTGTTTTTTCTCTGTATCTGTATCTGTGTCTATCATTGTTAAGGAAGTACATTCAATTTTTCTCCAGTCTAGGAAAGTAGTATTATTTTTCTAAATTACTTGTGATCATCTATACAGAGAGCAAGAATATTTTCTTCATAATATGAAATGCCATTTTGGCCTTTTATTCTTCACAGGGATATTTTCAGGTCACAGAATAATTTTTGAGCAAAACCAAGCACATGACTTTACATATTATTTGTTTAGTGGTCTGTGTGCATTTCTATCATATCTGTGTTCATAATACTTACTAGCTATTAGAGTATGTGTATTTGTTCATTATTGCATCTTCAGCATTCAACCCTTTGTCAAGCCCACAGCAGACTTGAGATAAATGTTTACTCATTGGATGAGTGAATAAATTACTTCAATTGCTGACGCTTTACTTTCAGTTTGTATGGTTGGAGATCTATGACCTCTCTCTACAAATATATTCAGAACATCTTGGTGTTGAACTAGAATTTGAGCTATAATCTTGTGGTACATCTAAAAATGTATCATTTTTCAACATTCATGAAAATAAAGGGCTACTACACCCCAAAGAAAATGAAAAATTTTTTACAAAATTAGAAACTCAAAAGTGTTTTGGGGGCATAAAATATTGCATTAACTTTATTCAAAGTTATCATTAACATGGTTACTCAACCAACAAGTCCAAAGACATTAGAGCATCTTTTGAGTCCTTGTGTGTTGCATGGACCTGCTTGATTTTTCATACAAGTGGATGCAACAAGATTGAAGAAGATTCCAAAATAAAACAAACAAACAAACAAACAAAAAACAAACACAGAGGAAGGATTGGCAGGTAATTGCAAAATTGCAGTACTAAATCAAACAACAGAGAAGCCTCTAGCAATAATTAAACTCAGAGTAGGAGTGGGGCAAAGAGTAAAGCCCTTGTTAGATGGAAAATATTTTTGCATGATACATATTTATGATCTCTAGCAAATTTCACCGATCTGTTGGGAATTAATATCCCTGTTTCCTTTCTTTTTTTGCTTTTATGTATAACTATCTCTTCTTTATCATAAACACTACAATCTTCCATTCCTCTAGTGCCTGAAAAGTAGCAGCAATGTGCCCTGCAACAGAATCTGCACACTACAGAGACACTACAAAAGCTACCATGAAGAAGCTACATAGATGATCACTGGGTTGTACCTCTCAAGTACTTTCTCAGAAGCCACATCCATATTATTGCTGAGAGTACATGCTTTGCTATAAACCCTAACTGGGTTGACTCCTGGCTCTGCCATTTAGTAGCTGAGAGATTTTGACCAAATTACTGGCAGAGACCTTTGTCTCCTTGTCTATGAAATAAAATAAAAATAGCTACCACTCTGAGAATTTTCAATAAAACCTGTTAAATTTTACAAGGTTAACTGGCTGGTATTTAAGGTGTGCATTATCATGTGCTATCCTGGCCATCTTGAGAGCTGTGTTGATAACTGGCCTCACACAGATCCACCAAATCCTTTGGAAAATCCTGGTGAGGCTGACTCTTAAGGTTAGCAGACTGCAATCTTTACTCAGGTTCCAAAGCAAGGTGGAAAATTACTCATAATACTACATGAAGATGTCTACATATTTCAAGTTAAATCTGCTGTCATATCAGAATATAATTTCATAAAACTAAGCTTAATATCTTTTCTTTTGAACTTTTTTTTTCTGTTCATTGTTTTTGCCAATATTTTACTTAAAAAGATCAACTTGCTTTCGCGCGTAAGGGATTTCTGGAAAATACATTAGAAGGTCAAGCATATTTTTACAAAAAAAATCCTGAAACAACTAGGGGGCAGTGCTGCCAAATGATAGCTCGAAATCATCATTAGTCAGCTGAGGTGTGAAAAGCCATTTAGATCCAAAAAGCAGATGAGGGATTGTGAAGAAATGTATTAATTAAATTGAACGTCATATGAAAGCCAAATTCATGGTAGATTCAGACCACCATAATTTTCTATGTATGGGAACCTATGAGCCCTGAGTCATCTTTGGCTATTCCTTATTCCCATATTTATGAGGCCCAGCCTCACCTTTGTTGGGGTCTTATTTGGTTGGTAATGTATTTTTCAGCAGCCCTTTCTTTCTCATAATTCCAGTCTTAGTTCAGTTTCTTATCAACTAGACTAATCAATACCTTACTTGATACCAGTACATTTAAAAGATGTTGGCTTTCCAAAATTCAGCTTTCCTCCCCAAGAGGCGTTATAACATACAGTATAACATGCATGAGGGCCTGGCCCATGATGTCAGAAATATCTGTATTTGCAACTTGGTTTCACTATGTACTGCGAGATTTTGGGTAAACTGATTTACCTGGCTTAATGTCAGATTCTCAACCTTAATGATATAATTTTTTAGAACATGCTCTCCCTGCAAATGCACATCCCCCTTCCAATTTCCTTCTTGTTTCTCTGCTTTTTAAATAGACTCCTTGAAAATAGTATTCGTACTGCCATCTCCATTTCTTCACCTCCTGTCTCTCTCTATAGCATACCAACTAGGCTTTTGCCACTACCTGTCTTTGAAAATAGCCTTTGTCCTCCTAACTAATTTTCTGCCTTTTGTTGTAGGCATTGTCAGCCCTTCTCCTCTACTCCTCTCACCTAATCCTTTATCTTCTCCTCTCTCCCCTTCTGTTCCTTTTCTTTCCTTTTCTAGGTAATGTCATTGTCTCTTAACTTTAAATAATAACTATACACTAACACTCTCAAAATCTGAATTCCACTCTAACAAAACATCTTGTGTACTCATAATTTTGAATTGTGACTGTCATTTCAAACTTTACATAACCCACGGGAATTTCCATTTCTGTCCTCTGAAACTTCAAGTCTTTCTTATTTCGATTTATGCTACCACCATCCACTTGCTGCTGCAAAAATAAAGAATAACAACAACAATAAAACAAACAAACAAAAACAGGAGTCATTCTTAATTCCTTTCTTTATACTTACCCTATATCTGATCGCTCTGGTAGAATTCAGTCTGGTGGGCTTTTACCTCCAAAACACATATCCATATTTTTCCCATATATGTCCACTACTTATGCTGCCAATGTATCTCAAAGAAGACTGTTTTTCTGCATCTACTCTTGTATGCTTTACAGGCTGCTTTCTACACAGCATGCACAGTCTATTAATAGCAGTTATTATATCAGGTCAGTTTTTTTTCTTAAAACCCTCTAATGACTTCCTGTTGTAATTTGAATATGATATAAATTTCATGCCACTGCCTAGAAGGCCCTGCTTGCTTTATATACTCTTTTTAGCTCTTAATTCCTCTCAATACACTTTCTTTCTTAGACGCCATCCAGAAACAGTAGCCTTCTTTCAGTCTCTATAATCACACCATCCAATATGGTAGCTATGAGTCACAAATGACTATGATTACTTAAAATACAATTACCATATCTAAATGTTCTGATTTAAATTCATTTTGTAAGTCTGAAATATGTAGCATATTTTTAAACCTTAGTATAAAAAATTAAAGTTAAATATTTTCATTAATGTTTAATTTGATTAAATGTAGAAATGCTATTTAGGGTACATTACATAAAATAAGACAAAATTTAGTATTATTGTAATGGAACCACTTTTATTTTACTCTTTAAATGTCTAACAAATTTAAGGCTACATATGTGTCTTGTATTGTATTTCTAGTGTACCACATACTTCTAGAACAGACTAAACTTCTATCTCAGAAACTTTGTAATTTTTCTTTCTGGTTATCTTTTCAATATTCTCTCCCAAAAAGCTCAATTTATTGTTTGTTCACCTCTCAGATCTCAACTCAAATTACATGGCCTCAAAATATTCTTGATTGATCATCCTACATAAAATTTACCAGCTCCCAGCTTCCCAGTTCTACCGTACTTACTCTTTGTAACATTTCTTATTTCGTTTCATTCTTAACCCTTCCAATTCTTTGGAATTATTAGTTTGGTCATGTATAAGTTCAGCAAATGGAAGGATATTGTCTACCTTGTCAATTTCTGTGTCCTAGGATTCTATCATAGTCACTGGCAAACTGTAGACACTCAATTTATAGTAATTGAGATACTGAATAACTCGCTGGCTAACTGTCTACAATACTGTCATTTTAACCTCCATTTTCACTTACCCCATACCTAGCAGGTTTTTTTTTTTTTTTTTTTTTTTTCTGGGATTATAAAAAACAACTTCAGTTGGGGAAAAAATAAACTAGGATACTCTTGTTTGTCATTAATGGGGTATAGGAAATGCTACCCCAAAATGTGGAATCTTGCCATACTGAGTATTTTAAGCCAAAATAAATTGAGAAAACTGTGAAGCAGGAAGGTCGCTCTGACTTCCCCTCTCTCCTGAAGAACCTCATGTGACAGATGTCCTGTCTTATTACAGGAGGGAAGAAATGTCACATGGGGAGTCCAAGAAGAATCTCAACAAACAAGCCTTGTTAAGTTTACCCCAGTTTATTATCCTTAGGTCATACTCTTTTGTGCTCCAATCACACTTTTGTATGACTTCCTGTAAAAATGCAGTTTTCCCTGGTTCTTTACATGTTCATTTCTGAAGGCTTTGCGTCATATAAAGCTTATGTTAAATACATTTGGTTATCCTATTTTTCTGTTGTTAATCTGTGTTTTGTTATAAAAGCCTCAGACATGAACCTTGTGATGGGTGAAAAATATTTTCTGTCCTACCTCATGTTGATGAATATGTGCCTAGCTTCAGTTCTCATTGCCATATGAGAACACAGGCAAGCGCTTCTTTGGGTTTTGAATTTCTCACAGGCAGTTTGCATAATCTGTACATATTAATTATTCAATAAATTCATGTTGATTTTTTTCATAAACCACAAGGAGCAGATGCATCAGATCTTTAATTGAATCTGGTCTTGTTAGAACACATATAGATTCAGCTGTAGTCAGTTACTTTTCAAAGATTCCCATGGAAACCTACAAAAAGGAAGGTAATAAGAGAAACAAAGATATTAACTCATTTAAGTTTCACCAAATGATATCCATTTGAATCCTTTATAAAAAAATTCTTATTTTTTATAAAGAATAGAGATCTGTTTTCTTTAATATTAATCAATGTTATGCTTTCAATTATAAAAAATCAGAGATGCATTTGTTGTGAATCCCCCTAATAAGCAAAGTAGAAACATAAAGAAATGCAGTGTGGAGACTGACAAACACACAGACTCCTTTGCATGAGTGCCCCTTTTTACACTTTTCTCAGACAGAATTATATTCCATTCTTATTTGGAGCTGGTTATTTGATAGGGAGAAGTTGGTATATCTTAGGTTGCTTTCCATAATGAAAAAAACTAGTTCATACCTGGTATAGAGGATACAGAGATGTGTCTTCCACATCCCCATTTAAGAAAAGAAATGCTAGCTTCAAGGACAGTGGTTATCTAACAACCTCCAGCTATTAGCTTCTTTATGGTCAGCCTCAGATTTCGAGCTGAGGTGCCAATCTTCTCAGAGTGGCTGCCAGCCAGTGATTGACCAAGGCAGTGGTCCAAGGGCTCAGCCATGTGCAGCTGAAATAGAACTCCTCTAACAGGCAACATTT
This sequence comes from Theropithecus gelada, assembly GCF_003255815.1. Taxonomy (NCBI): domain Eukaryota; kingdom Metazoa; phylum Chordata; class Mammalia; order Primates; family Cercopithecidae; genus Theropithecus; species Theropithecus gelada. The sequence goes on along the minus strand of NC_037671.1, from coordinate 67,293,145 downwards.
ACTCTAGAGCGCCTAATGGGGGATACAACCTCTGTCACATCTAACCATCCCTTCTTCTTCCCCTTCTTTTGCTGATGTAAATTCTCAATAAAAAGGGTTGTACAACCAACTATGACTCAGTGTTTTCTTCCTGTAGTACCCAAACTGCAAAGCCTTCTGTTGTCCACAGTGGACACTTTCGGTACCTACTCTGTAGCAGCCATTCTATTTTATATACTGATAAGGTCTAGGAAAGGAACAACAACAACAAAAATAGTTAATACATTTCTTCCTTCCCTTACTTTCCACCCTGCTTTCCATTCTTCCCTACCTCCTTCCCTTCTTCCTCCCTTCTTTACTTTCTCCATGTTTTCTTCAATAAATATTTACTTTGCAATTAGACCCAGGATGTATAATAATAAATAAGAGAAAATACATAATTCCTGACCTAATAGGTGCCTACTCACCAGTAAAAATGCATTTTTAATAAGCTAGGTAATAGAAATTTTAAAAAATTGGAAATAGGTAAATGATAGATAGATAGATAGATAGATAGATAGATAGATAGATAGATAGACATGGTATCCTTCAAAGTCACACAATTTCACATTTCAGGTTGTTATGAATACACCAAAGAGAGTGAACCCCATGAGTAGCCTAGATCTATAGAGATTCACTTCTGTTACTTATTGTAAAAGATGATATTTGTTTTTCCGCTATTGGAGTTTATAATGATTAAATTTTTAATATGTCAATAAGACTGGAAAAATAAACACAAAAATCTAAGAATTATGAAGTTCACTTAAGTTCAGATATTTTAGAGTTCTGAGAAACTGGTTGTTCCTTATCTGCATTTACATAAGCCTGGTAGCTTGGATCTGATGTTTCCAAAGCCTGCCTTCAGACAGATTATATATATTATATATATATAATATATATACACATAGAATCACTATACATACACACGCATACACACACATACATGCATACACTTAAGTCTTGATTTTTTTATGTCAGAGGAATCTAGAAATCTGGCAAAAAAAGTTTTATGTAATGTTTATGGAGCTGGGAATTTTAATAAAGGCCATATAATCAAGACAAGTACTATTACTTAAACACAGCATGTTGCCATATTAGGCCTTGTTCCTCTGTCTGGTTAACAAAAATCTTTAATATGAAAGCATAAACATCTAAACTGATGAAATATTTTCCCTTATACATTTGCATGCATTCAGCAAAAGAACAATGCTTGAGTGTACTACTATTACACAAAAAATCCAGAAAACATATTTCTAGAAATACATTTTCTTATTCAACTATGATCTTTAAGCATAATAGAGCTTTGCAGAAGGAAAACAGCTGCAGTGAAATTTTCTCTCTAAGGGAAGGAAGTTGGGGAGCAAAAAATGGTTGAATGTTTTAAGTGGTTGTTGATCTTCCTAAGAGTTAAAGTGGGTCAAGGAAACACATACAGAAACACCGATAAACGCAAACCCAGCACTCACAAATACACAAGGGATCAGGCTGTCTCTTTCATAAGAAATTTCAAGTATAGGTAAAGGAGATATGTACTGAGAAGGTAAATTGGGTTTATTGCTAGCAGCAATAAGACAGCAACTATATAAGCAAGCCCTCTTTCCAGGAGCAGTTGAAAGGTTTCTTTGAGCATGACTGGACATGGCACCTGGCAAAGCAAACAACATTGCAATTAGGTATGTTTTCTACAAAATAAAAGCAGTTCCCCACGGTTCCGTGTGTGTGTGTGTGTGTGTGTGTGTGTGTGCGCGCACACATGTGTGTTTCTATACCCTGAATTCAGACTTATTCACAGCAATATCCACTTTGTGGTACCTCCTTTTTTCATCGATAATTGAGGACTAAAGGATACAGACACTGCTGAGACAAGTGAGCTGAGGAACTTCAGAAGACCCGAACAAACGGAGAAAAATAATTGATACCTTACTTGTTTTTATGAAATGATTTCATTTGGATGTGAGTTTTTTTCTTCCAAAGACATAGGACTCAAATTGTAGTCAATTAATGATTTAAAGATTCAAAACGACATTTTTGTATTCATGGTCAATTGTATAAAGTCTGGGATGTTGAACTATATCGTGAAAAAACATTTTCTTTTTGCTGTGAGAAATAAACTTCCTTGCAATTTTGCTTCTGTCCTCAATATCCTCTTGACGAATAAAGGGTTGAAAACATCATACAGGTCAATATCATCAACAAAAATATCTTCTATGAAAAAAAGAACAGGCTAAGTATTGTCAACACAAAGATGTATAGTATAGAATTGATATGGTTTGGCTGTGTTCCCACACAAATCTCATCTTGAATTGTAGCTCCCATAATTCCCAAATGTTGTGGGAAGGGCCCAGTGAGAGATAATTGAATCATGGAGTCTGTTCTCCCATACTGTTCTTGTCATAGTGAATAAGTGTCATGATAACTCATGGTTTTATGAGAGAACTTTGTTCTCATTCTCTCTTGCCTGCTGCCATGTAAGACATGACTTTCACCTTCCGCCATGATTGTGAGGCCTCCCTAGCCACGTGGAACCCTGAGTTCATTAAACCTCTTTTTCTTTATAAATTATCCAATCTCAGGTATGTCTTTATCAGTAATGTGAAAACAGACTAATTGAACAATATAAAATATGAAACTTAAAATCGTTTACTTATAAAATGTATTTAATTAACTATACGTTATTTTAGTAACTATACATTTTAAAATACATGTTTACAATTCTTATAAATACGCAAATTTGTAATAGTTTTGCCATATCTATTGAGTTGAAGTTGGGATAAGTATCCTCCACAATAACCTCAGAAAATCTCTTTCCTCTATGAAAATCTCTTTCATATTAAGGCAGTATTTAGTGCTTGTTTGTCTAACATTGTTCTAGGAATGCTTGGGAGATATAACAGGAAAATACATTAGCATGGAAGTATGCACTTGTATTTTTGCATATTTTAAAGCCATAAGTTAAAACGAAAAGCCCAATAGAAAGATTAGCATAAAGGTTGGACAGGAATCTTTGGGTAGCAACAAAAGCTTTACCAGTGAATTTGAAAACTTGTCTCCAGCCATTTGGAGACTCCATATACATTGACTTAGGAAGAACAAAAATAAATCATATTTTAATACGGCCGCTGTTTCTGAAGTTACTCTGTTCGCTCTCAAGAAAATGCAGCAAAGTTTCTTGAAGAAGTCTAGTACCAATGAACAACTCCAAGGCAGTATATATTTTTATAGATAAACAATACCTGGAGTCAGATTGACTGAATTTATATTTGATTTCAGACTTTTTAGCTACGTGACCTAAAGCAATTTATTCAGTCTCTTTGACCTTCAGTTGGTTACTTTATTTGTACAAACGGGGACAATAATGGAGTTGTTTTGAGGATTAAATGAGTTCATACACGTAAATTATAGTCCTTGGAACAGTCATAAATGTTCAATGAATGTTAATGTTAAAAAGGGATTCCTACAGGTCTCAAGGGTGGCTGGCAAGACAGCCAAATGGGAACAGCGCTGGTCTGCAGCTCCCAGTGAGATCAACGCAGAAGGCGGGTGACTTATGCATTTCCAACTGAGGTACCCATTTATCTCACTGGGACTGGTTAGACAGTGAGTGCAGCCCACGGAGGGTGAGCCGCAGCAGGGTTGGGCATTGCCTCACCTGGGAAACACAAGGTATTGGGGAATTCCCTCTTCTAGCCATGGGAAGCGGTGAGGGACTGTGCTGTGAGGTACAGTGCATTCCAGCCTGGATACTACACTTTTCCCATGGTCTTCACAACCCGCCAACCAGGAGATTCCCTCAGCTGCCTACACCACCAAGGCTCTGGGTTTCAAACACAAAACTGGGTGGCCTTTTGGGCAGACACGGAGCTAGTTGCAGGAGTTTTGTTTGTTTGTCTGTTTCATACCCAGTGGCACCTGAAATGCGAGCAAGACAGAACCGTTCACTACCCTGCAAAGGGGGCTGAATCCAGGGAGCCAAGTGGTCTAGGTCAGCAGATCCTATCACTATGGAGCCTAGAAAGCTAAGATCCACTGGTTTGAAATTCTGACTGCCAGCACAGCAGTCTGAAGTTGACCTGGGGCGCTTGAGCTTGGTGAGGGAGGGGTGTCCACCATTCCTGATGCTTGAGTAGACAATATTTGTCCCCTCACAGTGTAAATAAAACCACCAGAAAGCTCGAACTGGGCAGAGTGTACCACAGTTTGGCAAAGCCACTGTAGCCAGACTGCCTCTCTAGATTCCTCGTCTCTGGGCAGGGCATCTCTGAAAGAAAGGCAGCAGCCCCAGTCAGGGGCATACAGATAAAACTCCGGGCTGGGTGCAATGGCTCACATTTCTAATCCCAGGGCTTTGAGAGACCCAGGCAGGTGGATCACCTGAGGTCAGGAGTTCGACCAGCCTGGACAACATGGTGAAACCTCATCTCTACTAAAAATACAAAAGTTAGCTCTGCGTGGTGGCAGGTGCCTGTAATCCCAGATACTCAGGGGTTGAGGCAGGAGAATCTCTTGAACCCAGTAGGCAGAGGTTCAGTGAAGTGACATGGTGCCATTGAGAGGTGACAATGTGCTAGCAGCCCTCACTCTCAGTGCCTCCTCGGCCTCCGGCCTCAGCGTCCACTCTGGCGGCACTTGAGGAGCCCTTCAGCCCGCCACGGCACCATGGGAGCCCCTCTCTGGGCTGGCTGAGGCCAGAGCCTCCTCCCTCAGCTTGCCAGGAGGTGTGGAGAGGTGCAGTTGGGAACCATGGCTGAGTTTGTGGGCCAGTGTGAGCTCCCACGGCATGGGCGCAGTCTGGGCGCATCCCGCACCCGGAGTGGCCAGCCGGGCTGCGGCCCAGAGCAGTGAGGGGCTTAGCACCAGGGCCAGCAGCTGCAGAGGTTGTGCTGGGTCCCCCAGCAATGCTGGCCCACCGGGGCTGCACTCAAATTCTCACAGGGCTTAGCTGCCTCCCCAAGGGGCTAGGCTTGGGACCTGCAGCCCGCCATGTCTGAGCTCCCTCCATGCCCTGGGCTCCCACACAGCCTGAGCCTCCGGGAGGGGCGCCGCCCCCTGCTCCGTGGCGCCGGGTCCCATTGATAGCCCAAGGGCTGAGGAGCGCAGGCCCCGCTGGGGACTAGCGGGCAGCTCCACCTGCAGCCCCCCTACATGATCCAATGGGTGAAGCCAGCTGCACTCCTGAACCGGATGGGGACTTGAAGAACTTTTATGTCTAGCCCGGAGGATTGTATGTGCACCAATCACCACTCTGTGTCTAGCTCAGGGTTTGTAAATATGCCAATCAACACTCTGTGTCTAGCTCAGGGTTTGTAAATACACCAATTGGTACTCTGTATCTAGCTAACTCTGTATCTAGCTAACTAGCACTCTGTGACTCTTTTAGCTCAAGGATTGTAAACACATCAATCAGCTCTCTGTAAAACAGACGTATGGGCTCTCTGTAAAATAGACCAATCAGTTCTCTGTAAAATGAACCAATCAGCAGGATGTGGGTGGGGCAGATAAAGGAATAAAAGCAGGCTGACGGAGTCAGCCAGTAGCAACCCGGTTGGGTCCCCTTCCACACCCACGGAAGCTTTGTTCTTTCACTCTTTGCAATTCATTTTGTTGCTGCTCACTCTTTGGGTCCACGTTGTCTTTGAGAACTGTAACACTCACCGTGAGGGTCCGTGGCTTCATTCTTGAAGTTAGTGAGACCAAGAACCTACCAATTCCAGACACACCGTTGCACTCCAGCCTGGGTAACAAGAGTGAAACTCTGTCTCCACAACAACAACAACAATAACAAACAACAAACTACCATTTCTGTGGGACAGAGCACCTGGGGGAAGTGGCAGCTGTGGGTGCAGCCTCAGCAGACTTAAACGTTCCTGCCTGCTGGCTCTGAAAAGAGCAGTGGATCTCCCAGCACAGCAGTTGAGCTCTGCTAAGAAACAGACTGCCTCCTCAAGTGGGTTCCTGACCCCTGTGCCTCCTGACTAGGAGACACCTACCAGGAGTGGTCAACAAACACCTCACACAGGAGAGCTCTGGCAGGCATCCAGCAGGTGTCCCTCTGGGACAAAGCTTTCAGAGGAAAAAACAAGCAGCAATTTTGCTGTTCTGCAACCTCCACTGGTGATAATCTGGCAACTCCAGCAAACTCCAGCAGACCTGTAGCAGAGGGGCCTGTTACAAAGAAAACTAACAAACAAAAAGGAATAGCATCAACATCAACAAAAAGGATGTCTGCACAAAAACCTCATCCAAAGGTCACCAACATCAACAACCAAAGGTAGATAAATTCACAAAGATGAAGAAAAACCAGCACAAAAAGGGTGAAAAGCACAAAAACCAGAATATCTCTTCTCCTCCAAAGGATCACAACTCCTTACCTGCAAGAGAACAAAAATGGTTAGAGAATGAGTTTGACGAACTGACAAAAGTAGGCTTTAGAAGGTGGGTAATAACAAACTCCTCTGAGCTAAAGGAGCATGTTCTAACCCAATGCAAGGAAGCTAAGGACATTGAAAAAAGGTTAGAGGACTTGCTAACAAGAGTAACCAGTTTAGAGAAGAATATAAATGACCTGATGCAGCTGAAAAACACAGCATGAGAACTTTGTGAAGCATACACAAGTATCAATAGCCAAATTGATCAAGCAGAAGAAAGGATATGAGATTGAAGATCAGCTTAATGAAATAAAGCATGAAGACAAGATTAAACAAAAAAGAATGAAAAGAAATAAGCAAAGCCTCCAAGAAATATGGGACTATGTGAAAAGACAAAGCCAACGTTTGATTGGTGTACCTTAAAGTGATGGGGAAAATGGAATCAAGTTGGAAAACACTCTTCAGGATATTGTCTAGGTGAACTTCCCCAACCTAGTAAGACAGGCCAACATTCAAATTCAGGAAATACAGAGAACACCACAAAAATGTCCCTTGAGAAGAGCAACCCCAAGATACAAAATTGTCAGATTCACCAAGGTTGAAATGAAGAAAAAAATATTAAGGGCAGCCAGCGAGAAAGGTTGCATGACCCAAAATAGGAAGCCCGTTAGACTAAGAGTGGATGTCTATGCAGAAAATCTACAAGCCAGAAGTGAGTGGGGATCAATATTCTAATTTATTTATTCTTAAATAAAAGAATTTTCAACCCAGAATTTTATATTCAGCCAAACTAAGCTTCAAAAGCAAAGGAGAAATAAATTTTTTTACAGACAAGCAAGTGCTGAGAGATTTTGTTACCACCAGTCCTGCATTACAAGAGCTCCTGAAGGAAGCATTAAACATGGAAAGGCAAAACTGGCACCAACCACTGCTAAAACATACCAAAATGTAAAGAGCATCGACACTATGAAGAAACTGCCCCAACTAATTTGCAAAATAACCAGCTAGTATCATAATGACAGGATCAATGTCATACATAACAATATTAACCTTAAATGTAAACAGGCTAAATGCCCCAGTTACAAGACACAGACTGGCAAATTGGATAAAGACTCAAGAACCATCAGTGTGCTGTATTAAGGAGACCCACCTCACTTGCAAAGACACATATAGGTTTTTTTGTTTTGTTTTGTTTTTGTTTTTGTTTTTGTTTTTTAGTAATATTTACCAAGCAAATGGAGGAAAAAAAAAAAAAAAAAAGCAGGAATTGCAATCCTAGTCTCTGATGAAACAGACTTTAAACCAACAACGATTTAAAAAGACAAAGAAGGGCATTACATAATGGTAAATGGATCAATGAAAAGGAAGAACTACCTAACCTAAATACATATGCACCCAATACAGGAGCATCCACATTCGTAAAGCAAGTTCTTAAAGAACTATAAAGAGACTTAGACTCCCACCCAATCATAGTGGGAGACTTTAACATCCCACTCTCAATATTAGACAGATGAGTGAGGCAGAAAATTAACAAGGATATTCAGGACTTGAACTCAGCTCTGGACCAAGCAGACCTAATAGACATCTACAGAACTCTCCACCCCAAATCAACAGAATATACATTGTTCTCAGCACCACATCGCATTTACTCTAAAATAGACCACATAATTGAAAATAAAACATTCCTCAGCAAATGCAAAATAACAGAAATCATAACAAACAGTCTCTCAGATCACAGTGAAATCAAATTAGAACTCAGGATTAAAAAACTCACTCAAAACCGCACAACTCCATGGAAACCGAACAACCTGCTACTGAATGACTACAGGGCAAATAGTAAAATTAAGGCAGAAATAAATATGTTCTTTAAAACCAATGAGAACAAAGACAAAAGGTACCGGAATCTCTGAGACACAGCTAAAGCTGTGTTTAGAGGGAAATAGCACTAAATACCCACAGAAGAAAGCTGAAAAAATCTAAAATCGACATCCTAACATCACAACTAAAAGAATTAGAGGAGCAAGAAAAGACATTCAAAAGCTAGCAGAAGAAAAGAAATAACTAAGATCAGAGAAGAACTGAAGAAGATAGAGACAAAAAAGCACTTTTAAAATAATCAGCGAATCCAGAAGCTGGTTTTTGAAAAGATTAACAAAATAGATAGACCACTAGCCAGACTAACAAAGAAGAAAAGAGAGAACCAAATAGACACAATAAAAAGTGATAAAGAGGATATCACCACAGTTCCCACAGAAATACAAACTACCATCAGATAATACTTCATGAAATGTATCTCAAAATACTAAAAGCTATTTATGACAAACACACAGGCAATATCATACTCAATGGGCAAAAACTGGAAGCATTCCCTTTGAAAACCAGCAAAAGAAAGAGAGGAAGTCAAATTGTCTCTGTTTTCAGATGACATGATTGTGTATTTTGAAAACCACATCGTCTCAGCCCAAAATCTCGTTAAGCTGATAAGCAACTTCAGCAAAGTCTCAGGATACAAAATCAAAGTGCAAAAATTACAAGCATTCTTATACATTAATAATAGACAGAAAGCCAAATCTTGAGTGAACTGCCATTCACAATTGCTACAAAGAAAATAAAATCCCTACGAATACAACTTACAAGGGATGTGAAGGACGTCTTCAAGGAGAACTACAAACCACTGCTCAAGGAAATAAGACAGGACACAAACAAATGAAAAATATTCCATGCTCATGGATAGGAAGAATCAATATTGTGAAAATAGCCATACTGTGCAAAGTAATTTATGGATTCCATGCTATCCCCATCAAGCTACCACTGACTTTCTTCACAGAATTAGAAAGAAACTACTTTATATGTCATATGAAACCAAATAGCCAAGACAATCCTAACTAAAAAGAACAAAGTTGGAGGCATCCTGCTACCTGACTCAAACTATACTACAAGGGTACAGTAACCAAGACAGCATGATACTGGTACCAAAACAGATATATAGACCTATGGAACAGAACAGAGGCCTCAGAAATAACATCACACATCTACAACCATCTGATCTTTGACAAATCTTACAAAAACAAGCAATGGGAAAAGGATTCTCTATTTAATAAATGGAGTTGGGAAAACTGGCTAGCCATATGCAGAAAAGTGAAACAGGACCCCTTTCATACACCTTTTACAAAAATTAAACCAAAGTGGATTAAAGACTTAAATGTAAGATCCAAAACCATAAAAAACCCTAGAAGAAAACCTAGACAATACCATTCAGGACAAAGGTATGGGCAAATTCCTCATGACTAAAACATGAAAGCAATGACAACAAAAGCCAAAATTGACAAATGAGACCTAATTAAACTAAAGAACTTCTGCACAGCAAAAGAAACTGTCATCAGAGTGTACAGGAAACCTACAGAATGGGAAAAATGTTTGTAATCTATCCATCTGACAAAATCTTTCCATCCAAAATCTGCAAAGACCTTAAACAAATTAACCAGAAAAAAACTAACAACTACATCAAAAAGTGGATGAATGATATGAACAGACATTTCTTAAAAGAGGACATATATGTGGCCAAGAAAAAAATATGAAAAAAAGCTCAATATCACTGGTCATTAGAGAAATGCAAATCAAAACCACAATGAAATACTATCTCACACCAGTTGAACTGGCGATCATTAAAAAGTCAGGAAACAACATGCTGGACAAGATGTGGAGAAATAGGAATGCTTTTATACTGTTAGTGGTAGTGTAAATTAGTTCAGCCATTGTGGAAAACAGTGTGGCGATTCCTCAAGGATCTAGAACCAGAAATACCATTTGACCCAGAAATCTCATTACTGGATGTATACCCAAAGGATTATAAACCATTCTACTATAAAGACACATGCACATGTATGCTTACTGCAGCACTATTCACAATAGCAAAAACTTGGAAACAACCCAAATGCCCATAAATAATAAACTGGATAAAGAAAATGTGGCACATATACACCATGGAATACTATGCCACCATTAAAAAGAATGAGTTCATGTCCTTTGCAGGGACATGGATGAAACTGAAAACCATAATTCTCAGCAAATTAACACTAGAACAGAAAACCAAACACCGCATGTCCTCACTCATAAATGGGAGTTGAAGAATGAGAACACATGAACACCCTGAGGGAAACATCACACACCAAGGCCTTTCTGGGGGTCGGGGGCTAAAGGAGGGATATTTTTTGGAGCAATATCTAACGTAGATGACGGATTGATGGGTGCAGCAAACCACCATGGCACATGTATACCTATTTAACAAACATGCATATTCTTCACATGTATCCCAGAACTTAAAGTATAATTTAAAAAAAGAAAGAAAAAAAGCAATAGAAGACTCAGATGTAAAATATTATCATTTCTTTTATATTACTAATAAATGCACAATCCTCAAAGACGATAATGACTGTATTTGGATTTGAAGGAATTAAAATGGAAGAAAAAAAAGCGTTACATATTCATAGTTTTCTAGGTATCCTTCTCTAATCTAACCAATCTCCACTTGCTAATAATTTCTAATTTCCATCACTCAGCTATAGGTCAGACCAGGTAATATTGGATGACAAAATGGAAGGGATTCTTTAAAAACATTCTCATTTCTTCTGACTTTCACCTGCAGAGAGTATCTTACATGTTTGTAAAGAGTGTGTTGCTCTAATTTTAAAAGGGAAAGTTGGCTTGAATAAGAATGTCTTGAGGAAGTGGACACATGGAAAAAAATATTTCAAAATTATATATTACTATTTGACTATTCAATTTAAACTACAAAGAAATAGATGTCAGGTGAAGCTCAGTGAGAATGCTGGGTCAATGAATCTAAATACCTAACTGGGCATGACAATGATCAAGAGAGCAGAATGTCAGTGTCACAGGATGCATATGGCATTTGCAGAGAATTTAGAAACTCTTAAAGAGGGTTGAGGCATGACGGATTGCTGTCAGAGCATTGAAAAGTAGAGAGAGCCTTAAAAAAAGATAGAGTCTAAAAAAGAGCAGTAATATGAATAATAAATTTTATAGGTCACACTCGATATTTTTTTAACTACACACCAAAATTGCCTTCTTTCTTTCAGATATGAATTTCTTTGTTAGAACTGGTTGGTCATATTAGAAAACTTTAGGCTAGAAGAAGAAAGAGCTGTGTTAACTACTCTTGAGTAGGGGAGGGCAAGAAAATGTATGGAATCATTAATTAAAAATACGTTTAACCTCAGCTGAATTATCGAATTAAGTGACATTTTTTTTGTAAGCCAAATCCTCTATATTTTTGGAAGAAAGAAAGAAGTAGCCCCTCCATGGTTCAGTGAGAAGATCTTCTCATCAAACTATCATGTTTTTCCAGCTAGAAAATTATGAGGTTATAGAACACAGCAAGATTCTTAATATACAGAAATATTTGGAAAAAGTGAAGTTGCCTGCACATTTATTGTGTTTAAAAGAACTCCTGGGTGGTGGTACAAAAAAGCCAGGTAGGTGAGTCTGAATTACTTACTAATCTGTAAGTTTTTTAGGAACTATTACTCCAGGGACAGAGAATCATCTTTTTAACTCTTTTACCTAAATATATGTAACACCCTCTCCAAGTTTAGCATGGCCTCTCTAAATCTATCCCCATTATTAACTGATATGCTCATCCCTTGAGTCATTCTTTGACATTTACAGCACATAGCATAGTGGAAGTAATATAGGATTTGGATCTCTGAAGGTCTCAGAGGGAACACTGATGCTCACATGCTCTGAGAAATTGAGCAATTAACCTCTTGGGGGCCTAGTTTCTTCATCTCTAAAATATGAATTGTACTTATCTCATGTAGTTGTTAAGAAGATCATATAAGATTATGTTTAAAGTACCCAGTGCATAATAGTTACTCAAAAATTGAGAACTGCTAGTTGTAGCATAGGCTTATTCTTTAGCATTTATACTCTAGTCATGGATTGCAGTACCTGGGGAGAACAAATAGGGACAGGCATGTTTCTGTGGGGTGAGAGAAGGATCAATGAGAATGGACACATTAGTGAATGACTTAGTAAGGCAGAACTCGGATGACAGGACTCCTGAAGGAATTTGGAATTTTGGAGGCAGAGTAAAGAAACCCACTCCGTTCATTCAATCAACAAATATTTATTAAGCATGTAATTTGCAGTAGGTAAGTGAGGTACTTTGAAATAATGGTAACATCAGTGTACCGATGGTCTTAATGAAATGGAAAGATTTGGGAAATCAGAATTCTAGAGGAAATGAACTAGAATTTGGAGGTAGTGAACCACAGCATGACTTTCTGAAATTAAAACTGTGGAAAAACTATAGTTATTAGGCATTACAGGATCTGTAATAGGGTCAGCGGCTTTTCCTTAAAAAGCTAGGTAATAAATATTTTAGGCTTTGTGGGCCAAGAAGCAGAATTGAAAATATAATTTGGGTGCTAACATTACCATGTTAAATGTGACCATTTAAACTTGTAAACTTTATCTTTTTCATGGGCTGTAAAAAACCAGGTTGTATGCCAGATTTGGCCAATGGGCTGTACTTTGCCAACCCTTGACATCAAATATGATTACATGAGTGTATGTTTATGGTAGGATGGAGGACCAGATGATTGAGATAGGAGACTTCACAGGCTAGAGACGCCAAGGTGATAAGGGAAAAATAATTTAGGAAGACCAGTGGAACCAGCGAGATATTTTCGGAGACAGTTTATTGACAGCAGTGCAAATTAACTCAACATAGTGATGGTCAAAGAGAATGGGGAATGGAAAATTCATAAGAGAGAGAATTGTAATACCTACTTACACAAAGGAGGCTCTATACAAAAACTGAAGGAACAAGGTTAGAGGTAGGGGTAATGCAATGGATCTTTTTAGCAGATGACTGCGATTCTGTGTGGAGGCCTAAAGCAAATACTTCCTCGCCTGATGTGCTACAATATGTTCTTTTAGATGTGATGTGAAGGAGTCCAACTGCATTAAAACGGTAAAGAATTTAGTTGTGTATGGAGCCTCACATCTGTAATCCCAGTACTTCAGAAGGTTGAGACGGGCAGATTGCTCAAGCCCAGGAGTTTAAGACCAACCTGGGCAACACAGTGAAACCCCATCCCTACAAAACGTACCAAAAATAGCCAGGAATTGTGACATAACCTGTACTACCAGCTACTCAAGATGCTGAGGCAGGAGGATCACCTAAATCCTGGAAGGTCGAGGCTGCAGTGAGCCGTGATTGTGCCACTGCACTACAGGCTGGGCAACAGAGTAAGACCGTGTCTCAGAAGAAGAAAAAAAAAGAAAAGAAAGAAAAGAAAAGAAAAAATACAGTATTTGGTGGGCTGACTGAAAATGCATAAATATAAATGAGAAGTGTCCCTCCTCTTTAATACTCGTTTGCTAGGTTTTTCTTTATGTAGAACAGCAGAAAATTTGTAGTCCAGTGCTATTATTTTCCATTGCCTGTACACATTTCTCATTTGGTGACAAATATGCAATGGAGATTCATACTGTTTCTGTGTCCCATCTTCCATAAGGATTTTCTTCTGGATTGTGGTAGTGACACTCTCTTGCTGATTGCAGCAAATGTTCCAAATCCCTAGAATATATACATAATGCCCACGACTGGTCTTGTGCATGAGTTGACATCGCTCCACCATAGTTCCCCTCCAGACCTGTCCTTGAGTAGGATCTGATCCTTGGGCAGAAACTTGTAGAAGTTGGCTTAGCGTGTGGCACAGTCTAGAGCAGAGTGCCTCAGACTCCATGTGCAGTACAATATTCCTTTAAATGTGCTCAAATGTCATCTCTGTTGGCCATCCTGAGCCAAGGTATGTTAGTTAATTCTTGCACTGCTATAAAGAACTACCTGAGACTGGATAATTTACTAAAACAAAGTTTAATTGGCTCACAGTTCTGCAGGCTGTACAGGAAGCACGGCGAAGGAGACCTTAGGAAACTCACAATCATGTCCAAAGGTGAAGGGAAACAGGCATGTCTTACATGGCCAGAGAAGAAGAAAGAGAGAGAAGTAGGTGCAGCACATTTTTAAACAATCAGATCTTGTGAGAACTCACTTACGATCACAAGAACAGCAAATAGAAAATCCATAACCACAATTCAACCACTTTCAGCCAGTCCCCTTCCACAACACTGGGGATTACAATTTGACATGAGATTTGAGTGGGACATGGATCCAAACCAATCATTAGCCTTCTTGTGAGTTCACCTCTCCTTGTAGCTCTGAAGGTATGGCCCCTGTCACTGTGTCAAATTATTGAAACTTTGTAAGTTTTTTCCTACCACATCAACTGCTAGACAACTTTTGTTTTATTTTCTTGCCTGGGAGGTAACTCATTTTGTAGGACTTTCTTCTCACCGGTGAGCACATACATATCCTTACAACCACTCCCATATTTTTTCCCAGAAAGACCATGTCCTTATCAGTTATATGTACTCCAATGTTCCTGGAGACCTGAGCTGGAGGTCAAGAGGGATGTTTCAATGACAGGAGGTCTTTTACTACACAATGGCTTGGGGACAAGATGAACTATCATCTTTTGCATGAAAGTTAAGGAATCTTAAAAAAAAAAAAGAGAGACTAAATAGAAATTACTTCAGAAAAAGACTTTCATTTCTGTCTCACTAAAACACACATTTATGTATACGTGTATTTGCAAAATATATTAGCTACTTTATTAAATAAAATAATGTAAATGAAAAACTGACATTACTTTTTAAAATTATACTTTAAGTTCTGAGAGACATATGCAGAATGTGCAGGTTTGTTACATAGGTACACACGTGCCATGGTGGTTTTCTACACCCATCAATCCGTCATCTACATTAGGTATTTCTCCTGATGCTATCCCTCCCATTGGCCCCACCTCCAACAGGCCTTGTGTGTGATGTTCCCCTCCCTGTGCCCATATGTTCTCATTGTTCTACTCCTACTTATATGTGAGAACATGTGATGTTTGGTTTTCTGTTCCTGTGTTAATTTGCTGAGAATTATGGTTTCTAGATTCATCCATGTCCCTGCAAAGGACATGAACTCATTCTTTTTAATGGTGGCATAGTACTCCATGGTGTATATGTGCCACATTTTCTTTATCCAGTCTATCGTTTATGGACTTTTGGGTTGGTTCCAAGTTTTTGCTATTGTGAATAGTGCAGTAATAAACATACATGTGCATATGTCTTAATGGTAGAATGATTTAAATTTCTTTGGGTATATATCCAGTAATGGGATTGCTGGGTCAAATAGTATTTCTGGTTCTAGAACCTTGAGGAATAGCCACACTGTCTTACACAATGATTGAACTAATTTACACTCCCAGCAACAGCGTAAAAGCATTCCTATTTCTCCACAACTTGTCCAGCATCTGATGTTTCCTGACTTTTTAGTGAATGCCATTCTGTCGTGAGATGGTATTTCATTGTGGTTTTGATTTGCATTTCTCTAATGACCAGTGATGATGAGCTTTTTTTCATGTTTTTTGGCCACATATGTGTCTTCTTTTGAGAAGTGTCTGTTCATATCATTGGCATACTTTTTGATGTGGTTGTTTTTTTCTTGTAAATTTAAGTTTCTTGTAGATTTTCAATATTAGCCCTTTGTCAGATGGGTAGATTACAAAAGTTTCTCTCATTCTTTCGGTTGCCTGTACACTCTGATGATAGTTTCCTTTGCTGTGAAGAAGTTCTTTAGTTTAACTAGATCCCATTTGTCAATTTTGGCTTTTGTTGTCATTGCTTTTGGTGATTTAGTCATAAATTCTTTGCCCATGCCTATGTACTGGATCATATTGCCTAGGTTTTCTTCTAGGATTTTTATGATTTTAGGTCTTACATTTAAGTCTTTAATCCACTTTGAGTTAATTTTTGTATAAAGTGTATGGAAGGGATCCTGATTCAGTTTTCCTCATATGGCTAGCCACTTTTCCCAACACCATTTGTTAAATAGGGAATCCTTTCCCCATCACTTGTTTTTCTCAGTTTGTCAAAGATTAGATGGGTGTAGATGTGTGGTGTTATTTCTGAGGCCTCTGTTCTATTCCATTGGTCTATATAACTGCTTTGGTACCAGTACCATGCTGTTTTGGTTACTGTAGCCTTGTAGTATGGTTTGATGTCAAGTAGCATGATGCCTCCAACTTTGTGTTTTGTTGTTGTTGTTGTTTTTGCTAAGGATTGTCTTGGCTATATGGGCTCTTTTTTGGGTTCATATGAAATTTAAAGTAGTTTTTATTCTAATTCTGTGAAGAAAGTCAGTGGTAGCTTGATGGGGATAGCATTGAATCTATAAATTACTTTGGGCAGTATGGCCATTTTCACGATATTGAGTCTTTCTATCCATGAGCATGGAATGCTTTTCTCCTTTTGTGTCCTGTCTTAGTTCCTTGAGCAGTGGTTTGTAGTTCTCCTTGAAGAAGTCCTTCACATCCCTTGTAAGTTGGATTCCTAGGGATTTTATTCTCTTTGTAGCAATTGTGAATGGGAGTTCATTCATGATTTGACTCTCTATCTTTTATTGGTGTATAAGAATACTTGTGATTTTTGCACATTGATTTTGTATCCTGAGACTTTGCTGAAATTGCTTATCAGCTTAAGGAGATTTTCGGCAGAGATGATGGGGTTTTCTAAATATACAATCATGTCATCTGCAAACAGGGACAATTTGACTTCCTGTTTTCCTAATTGAATACCCTTTATTTCTTTCTCTTGCCTGATTGCCCTGGCCAGAACTTCCAGTACTATTTTGAATAGGAGTGGTGAGAGAAGGCATCATTTTCTTGTGCCAGTTTTCAAAGAAAATGCTTCCAACATTTGTCCTAATTAAGTGTGATATTGGCTGTGTGTTTGTCATAAATAACCCTTATTATTTTGAGATACATTCCATTGATACCTAGTTTATTGAGAGTTTTTAGCATGAAAAGGTGTTGAATTTTATTGAAGGCTTTTTCTGCATCTATTGAGATAATTATGTGATTTTTGTCATTGGTTCTGTTTATGTGATGGATTACATTTACTGATTTATGTATGTTGAACCAGCCTTGTATCTGAGGGATGAAGCCAACTTGATTGTGGTGGATAAGTTTTTGATGTACTGCTGGATTCGGTTTTCCAGTATTTTACTGAGAATTTTTGCATCGATGTTCATCAGGAATATTGGCCTGAAATTTTCTTTTTCTTGTTGTGTCTCTTCCAGATTTAGGTATCAGGATAATGCTGGTCTCTTAAAATGAGTTAGGGAGGAGTCCCTCTTTTATATTGTTTGGAATAGTTTTAGAAGTAATGGCACCAGCTCCTCTTTGTACCTCTGGTAGAATTTGGCTCTGGATCCATCTGGTCCTGGGATTCTTTTGTTGGTATGCCATTAATTACTGCCTCAATTTCAGAACCTGTTATTGGTCTATTCAGGAATTCAATTCCTTCCTGGTTTAGTCTTGGGAGGGTGTATGTGTGCAGGAATTTATACATTTATTCTAGATTTTCTAGTTAATTTACATAGATGTGTTTATAGTATTCTCTGATAGCAGTTTGTATTTCTGTGGCATCAGTGGTGATATTCAATTTAACATGTTTGTAGTGTCTATTTGATTCTTTTCCCTTTTCTTCTTTATTAATCCGGCTAGTGGTCTATTTTGTTAAACTTAAAAAAAAAAAAAAAAAACAGCTTCTGGATCCATTGATGTTTGAGGGTTTTCCATATGTCTGTCTCCTTCAGTTCCATTCTGATCTTAGTTATTTCTTGTCTTCTGTTAGTTTTTGATTTTCTTTGCTCTTGATTTTCTAGTTCTTTTTTTCTTTCTTTTCTTTTCTTTTTTTTCCCCTCATATTCAAGGTTTATTAAACAAGAGATAACTGTTTGCCTCTCTCTCAATTTCCTATGGCCCAAGGAGCTCAAAGGTCAAACTTCTGATTTGGATTAGAGGTTTCTCATATGGCAAGGCAGTGTTTGATCCTAAATCAAGCCAGCTGTAAATAAAGCTTCTAATAGATTTTCTGAATTGCATAAACAACACAGATTTTTTTTTAACTAAAAAAAAACCCCATTGTAAAGGTGAGATCTAGTTCTTTTAATTGTGATGTTAAGGTGTTGATTTTGGATCTTTTCTACCTTTTCCTGTGGGCATTTAGTGCCATTTCCCTCTAAACACTGCTTTGGCTGTGTCTCAGAGATTCTGGTACCTTTTGTCTTTGTTCTCATTGATTTTAAAGAACTTATTTATTTCTGCCTTAATTTTATTATTTACCCTGTAGTCATTCAGTAGCAGGTTGTTCAGTTTCCATGGAGTTGTGCGGTTCTGAGTGAGTTTCTTAATCCCGAGTTCTAATTTGACTGCACTGTGGTCTTAGACACTGTATGTTATGATTTCTGTTCTTTTGCATTTGCTGAGGAGTTTTTTTACTTCCAATTATGTGGCCAATTTTCGAATAAGTGTGATGTGGTGCTGAGAAGAATGTATATCCTGTTGATTTGGGGTGGAGAGTTCTGTAGATGTCTATTAGGCCTGCCTGATCCAAAGTTTAGTTCAAGTCCTGAATGTCTTGTTAATTTTCTGTCTCATCGATCTGTCTAATATTGACAAAAAGGTGTTAAATTCTTCCACTATTATGATATGGGAGTATAAGTTTCTTCATAGGTCTCTAAGAACTTGCTTTATGAATCTGGGTGCTCCTGTATTGAGTGCACATATATTTATGATACTTAGGTCTTTCTTTTACATTAATCCTTTTACCATTATGTAATGTCCTTCTTCATCTCTTTTGATTTTTTTTCTTTCCTTTGGTTTAAAGTCTGCCTTATAAGAGGTTAGGATTGCAACCACTGTTTTTTTTTTTTTTTCTTTTTTCTTTCCATTTGTTTGGTAAATATTCCTCCGTCTCTTAATTTTGAGCCTATGTATGTCTTTGCATGTAAGACGGGTCTCCTGAATACAGCACACCAATGGGTCTTGACTCTTTATCCAATTTGTCAGTCTGTGTCTTTTAATTGGGGCATTTAGTCTTTTTCATTTAATTTTAACATCGTATGTGTGAATTTGAACCTGTCGTTATGATACTGGCTGGTTATTTTGCATATTAGTTGATGTAGTTTTTTCATAGTGTTGATGGTCTTTACATTTTGGTATGTTTTGTAGTGGCTGGTACCTGTTTTTCCTTTCCATATTTAGTGCTTCCTTCAGGAGCTCTGTAATGCATGCATGGTGGTGACAAAATCTCTCAGCATTTGCTTGTTTGTAAAAACATTTTATTTCTTCTTCACTTATGAAGCTTATCTTGTATAGATATGAAATTCTGGGTTGAATTTTTTTTTTAAGAATGTTGGATATTGGCCCCCTCTTTCTTCTGGCTTGTAGGGTTTCTGCAGAGAGATCCACTATTAGTCTGATGGGCTTCACTTTGTGGGTAATCCGACCTTTCTCTCTGTCTGCCCTTAACATTTTTTCCCCTTCATTTCAACCTTTGTGAATCTGACAATTGTGTGTCTTGGGGTTGCTCTTCTCGAGGAGTATCTTTGTGGTGTTCTCTGTATTCCTGACTTTGAATGCTGGCCTGTCTTGCTAGGTTGGGAAGTTCTCCTGGATAATATCCTGAAGTGTCTTTTCTAACTTCCTTACATTCTCCCCATTACTTTAAGGTACACTAATCAAATGTAGGTTTGGTCTTTTCACATTGTCCCATATTTCTTGGAGGCTTTATTCATTCCTTTTCATCCTTTTTACTTTAATCTTGTCTTCGTGCTTTATTTCATTAAGTTGATCTTCAACCTCTGGTATCTTTTCTCCTGCTGGATCGATTTGGCTATTGATATTTGTGTATGCTTCACAAAGTTCTCATGCTGTGTTTTTCAGCTCCATCAGTTCATTTATATTCTTCTATAATCTTCTTCTATACCAGTTAGCAGTTCCTGTAACCTTTTGTCAAGGTTTTTAGCTTCCTTGCATTGCGTTAGAATGTGCTCCTTTAGCTCAGAGGAGTTTGTTGTTACCCACCTTCTGAAGTCTACTTCTGTCAATTAGTCAAGCTCGTTTTCCATTCAGTTTTTTCCCTTGCTGGTGAAGAGTAGTGATTTTTTGGAGGAGAGGAGGCATTCTGGTTTTTGTAATTTTCAGCCTTTTCGTGCTGTTTTTTTCTCATCTTGTTGGATTTATGTACCTTTGGTGATAAATGTTTGATGTTGGTGACCTTTGGATGGGGTTTTTGCATGAGTGTCCTTTTTGTTGATGTTGACGCTATTGCTTTCTGTTTGTTAATTTTCTTTCTAACAGTCAGGCTCCTCTTCTGCAGGTCTGCTGTAGTTTGCTGGAGGTCCACTCCAGACCCTCTCTGCCTGGGTATCACCAGCAGAGGCTGCAGAACTTCAAAGATTGTTGCCTGCTCCTTCCTCTGGAAGCTTCATTCCAGAGTGGTACCCACCAGATGCCAGGCAGAGCTCTCCTATATAAGGTGTCTGTCAACCCTCCTGGGAGGTTCTCCCCATCAGAAGGCTTGGGGGTTATGGACCCACTTGAGGAGGCAGTCTGTCCCTTAGCAGAGCTCGAGCGCTGTGCTGGGAAATCCACTGCTCTTTTCAGAGCTGGCAGGCAGGAACGTTTAAATCTGCTGAAGCTGCACTCAAAGCCGCCCCTTTTCCCAAGTGCTCTGTCCAAGGGAGATGGGAGCTTTATCTATAAGCCCCTGACAGGGTCTGCTGCCTTTCTTTCAGAGATGCCCTGCCCAGAGAGGGGGAATCTAGAGAGGCAGTCTGGCTACAGAGGCTTTGACACACTCCAGTGGGTTTCTCACCAAGTTAAAATTTCCAGGCGGTTTGTTTACACTCTGAGGTGTAAACTGCCTACTGAAGCCTCAGGAATGGCAGATGCCCCACCCTGCATCAAGCTTGAGCATCCCAGGTTGACTTCAGACTGCTGTGCTAGCAGTGAGAATTTCAAGCCAAGGGATCTTAGCTTGTTGGGTGCTGTGGGGATCGGATCTGCTGAGCAAGACCACTCAGCTCCCTGACTTCAGCCCCCTTTCCAGGGGAGTGAGCAGTTGTCTTGCCATTGTTCCAGGAACCACTGGGGTAGGAAAAAAGACTCTTGCAGCTAGCTTCGTGTCTGCCCAAACAGCCTCCCAGTTTTGTTCTTGAAACCCAGGGCCCTGGTGGTATAGGCACCGGAACAAATCACCTGGTCTATGGGTTGCAAAGACTGTGGGAAAAGCATAGTATCTGAGCTGGATAATGCCATACCTCAGGTTATAGTCCCTTATGGCTTCCCTTGGCTAGGGGAGGGAGTCCTCCGACCTGGTACACTTCCCAAGTGAGGTGACACCCCACCCTGCTTCTGCTGGCCCTCTGTGGGCTTCACCCACTCTCTAACCAGTCCCAATAAGAGGAACCGGTTACATCAGTTGGAAATGCAGAAATCACCTGCCTTCTGCATTGTCTCACTGGGAGCTGCAGATCAGAGCTATTCCTGTTCTACCATCTTGCCTGGGAATTGAATTACTTTTAAACCAAAGGCATTACTAGCTGGGCAATACTTGAAAGGTAGCATCACATAGGGTTCTCCATAACCTTTACATTGTATCTTGAGCTATTATCATGAAGTCAGGTGAGTTTCATGTATTTGGCTAATCATTATGGACATTTAGAACAGCATAAGAATCTATGTCTAACTCTGTTTTTACTGTGACTTAAAAAAATACAAGATTATACAGTAGATCCTAAAGTATCTTCATAAAATATTCTAGCATAGAACAACACTGACCTTTCTCAGGTTATATTCTTCCTCATTTCATCAAAGGTGAAGGTTTACAATAATGTCATTCTCTTTGACTTAATTTAGCCAGCATTTTTGCTTGTCTTAAAAGGAATATCTCTGAGCTTCCAATTATTGGCATATATAGAGAGAGTAAATTTTTTAGCATGCCCCTCCATATTTTAGTGTTAATAAACATTGATTTAGAATAAGAAAATGAATGATGAATAAATGATAAAAATCATGGGTTTGATTTGTTGCTGTGTAAGAATATAAACAACAGAGTCCAGAATGGTGTATTGGCCTCTAACAGGAGATATTTGAAAAGTATTGACTTACTGAAAAAGGGATTTTACCCTATAATCAGTCAGCGCTTCATGTACTTTCCTCATATATAGAATTCAGGAGGATAAGTGACATAAATCGCATCTTAAAGATGCCTGTTACAAAACAAACAAACAAACAAACAAAAACTACACCTGTCTTATTTTTGATGAAAGGACTCAATATAAGTATTTACAACCATGTGGATGAAAGAGAAAACTCATGGTTTAGTCAGAGGTTTAGCAACTCTGCAACCAAGTTTA
Source organism: Theropithecus gelada (assembly GCF_003255815.1). NCBI lineage: Eukaryota > Metazoa > Chordata > Mammalia > Primates > Cercopithecidae > Theropithecus > Theropithecus gelada. Next base: position 67,270,417 of record NC_037671.1, on the reverse strand, counting down.
CCATAAAAACCAGACCTTATGTACACAAAAATAGATACTTTGATGTATTTATATTATATTATTTAAGTAACATATATATAAACTTGGAATATATGTGTAATTTGAATAATATATAAAAATTATATATATATATGTATACATATGTATACAACTTTTAAACAATAGAAAATGGCCATTTTACAATTTTGGCCCAGAAAAAGATCCTTTCAAAAGTCACAATTTTGTATGAGTTTTGACATTAGACAAAGTGAAACACATTAATAAACCATTTGGCGAAGAGGAAAAAAGAATTCTGTATAATTTATATATATACATATATATATATGTAATTGGAAAGACTCATTTAGTTAGCTCCAATGGGTCACAGGTATGTAGTACCTATGCTCACTGAAGGCATGCATTTTCTTCCATTGAATGTGACTATTACTGACTTACTCAACATTCCTTTTTAATGTGTTAAAAATGGGGGAAATAATACACTGTAGAAATTTTTATTTGCTCAGTTAAAGGAAAAAAAAATGCACCTGCAGGGAGAATAATGGCTCAAAATTCAGTATATTTAAAAATATCAAAAATCAACCTTATATTTCAACCTACTACAAATTACCTTATTTCAAGATCTATTGAGCCATACGCTGTCTGGCATCAAGGTTCCTCAGCCATAGTGAGATAGAATAGTGCATTTGCTTATTCCAGTCCCAGGGGGACCGTAATGTGATTGTCTGTTAATGGCTTTGTTCACAAAGCTCCAAGCAAAAGATAGATTTGGCAATCATAGAAAGGTCCCAACTAACAAACAAATTTTGTTCCAAGACCTATTTGTTCATTCGTTTATTCATCTATCTATCTATCTATCTATCTATCTACCTACCTACCTACCTACCTATCAATCTACCTATCCATCTATGAATCAGTTACTAGAAATGCACAATATACCATTTCATATAAACAAGTCAACAAACTGGAGTTAGGCTTCCAGGAACATCCACTGAATGCAATTATAGAGTTCAGTATAGGTACTAAAGTACTAGACAAGATTGGGGAACTCTTTCTGCTTTCCTAGACACCTGATAAAAGTTGGGCAGTGATAGTCACCCCATTCTGACTTAACAGGGATCTCTCAGACCTCAGAGTGTTTCCCATACTCTAAAACAATTAGTATGATCTTTAGTCACGTGTAGGGTATACATAAGGTGCTTATCCCTAATTTGGAGAATATCTCCCTCTGATTAATTAGATCAATATAGGAAACATATTTGCATAATTCTGGGCATAAAGTAAGTTTATTTGGCTTCAAAAGATCTAGTTTGGCTTACTGCATAGTCACTTTTTCAACTGATTTCTATGTTTTTGCTTCGTAGATTTAGCAATTGGAATAAAAAGCCTTGCCTAAAGTGTTGTTTAGCAGTTTATGTCTCTAAATCAACCATAATAAGAGTAGTCACTTAATAGTTTGAAATAAGTAATCTTTATTCTTATATATCACGAAGTATTCAGTACTGCAGAAACACAAACTCCTTTATTTTTGACTCTGATTTTTCCATTGAAAAATAAATCAAGTTAATTCTGACACTATGTGAATCTGAGTTTATTCAATTTCAAGAGACAGTCCAGAAATCTTTCTTATTTCTTATTTATAGTGTCCATTTTGCAAACTGTTCTCATTCCCATGTTTCTTACCAGTCATTAAATGCTCTATTTCTATGTTCTTTCCAAATTCTCTCTCTCTCACTAAATTATTAAACAATTCCCACTGCAACTTCTTTCCTTAAGTTAGGAGAGCCAAAAAAAGGGCAGTGTCAGGCATACTAAAGCACAGAATTATTTGTTCCTCTTCGCCAAATGGTTTATTAATGTGTTTCACTTTGTCTAATATCAAAATTCATCCAAAATTGTGATTTTTTCAAGGATCTTTTTCTGGGCCAAAATTGTAAAACGGCCATTTTCTATTATTTAAAAGCTATACTTGTTAACTTAAAAAAAAAATTTAAAAATCCATTAAATGAGCATAAACGTGTATGTTTTTCAGCCTTTAAAGGGTTACATTTTAGTTGCTGCTAAACATATTTTAAGATCCAGAGAGAAATTGTTAAAATTAATATTAACTTGTGCATTTAAGAATTTTCTACATTAAACAAGGAGAATATTTTTTGATATTTAATGACTATAAATATAGTTTAAAATTATTACTCAGGTAATCTATAACTGCTCCAATGACATTAAATTTCACCTTCTTTGCCTTGTTTTTTTCATTTTCTTTCTTTTTATAATTAACATGAGTGTAAATTAATTTTTAAAAATTTTAGAATTTTGTAATGTTCTTTCAGAATAATTAAAAGCACTAGGTTTAGTTTCAGAAGAACTTAAATATGGGTACTGGAATAATATATTAACAAAGATTAGGAAACAAATAAAATAGATTTTAAAAAGTAAAGTAACAATGTAATCATTATAATGAAATGCTAATGTCTGCAGAAACTAAGTCTCAAAGTTTTTAACAAATGTATCTAAATACCTGTGTGGTAAGTTCAAGTAATTTATTTTCCCTCCTTCCTTCCTTCCTTCCTTCCTTCCTTCCTTCCTTCCTTCCTTCCTTCCTTCCTTCCTTCCTTCCTTCCTTCCTTCCTTCCTTCCTTCCCTCTTTCCTTCCTTCCTTCCCTCCTTCCTTCCTTCCTTCCAACTTGTATTAGGGATTCAGAGGGTACATGTGCAGAGTTGTTACATGGGTATATTGCATGATGCTGAGGTTTGGGGTACAAATGATCCTGTAACCCAGATAGTGAGCTACCCAATAGCCCACTCTCTCCCTCCCTGCTCTAGGTCTCCCTAGTACCTAGAACAATAGTATCTATTGTTCCTGTCTTTACCTCCATGTGTATTCAATGTTTAGTTTCCACATATAAGTGAGAACATGCAGTATTTGGGTTTTTGTTCCTGCATTAGGTCACTTAATTCACTAAAGATAATGGTCTTCAGCTGAATTCATGTTGCTGCAGAGGACATTCCATGGTGTTCACGTACCACGTTTTCTTTATCCAGTCCACCATTTATAGGCAGCTAGGTTGAGTCCATGTCTTTGCACTATGAATAGTGTTGCAATGAATATAAGAGTACATGTATCCTTTTGGTAGAACAATTTATTTTCCTTTGGGTACATATATATACAGTAATGGAATTGCTGGATAGAATGGTAGCTCTGTTTTAAGTTCTTTTTTTTTTTTTTTTTTTTTGAGACGGAGTCTCGCGCTGTCGCCCAGGCTGGAGTGCAGTGGCCGGATCTCAGCTCACTGCAAGCTCCGCCTCCCGGGTTCACGTCATTCTCCGGCCTCAGCCTCCCGAGTAGCTGGGACTACAGGCGCTGCCACCTCGCCCGGCTATTTTTTGTATTTCTTAGTAGAGACGGGGTTTCACCGTGTTAGCCAGGATGGTCTCGATCTCCTGACCTCGTGATCCGCCCATCTCGGCCTCCCAAAGTGCTGGGATTACAGGCTTGAGCCACCGCGCCCGGCCTGTTTTAAGTTCTTTGATACATTTCCAAACTGTTTTCCACAGTGGCTGAACTAATTTGCAGTCTTATCAACAGTGTATAAGTGTTCCGTTTCTTCACAGCCTTGCCAGCATCTGTTGTTTTCTGACTTTTTCATAATAGTCATTCTGACTATTGTGACATAGTACCTCATTGTGGTTTTGAATTGCATTTGTCTGATGGTTAGTGACAAGCATTTTTGCCTAGGTTTGTTGACTGCTTTTATGTCTGCTGTTAAGAAGTGTCTGGTCAAATCTTTAGCCCATTTCTTAATTGGATTATTATTTTTTGTTTGTCAATTTGTTCAAATGCCGCATAGATTCTGGATATAGAAACTTTTTTGGGTGAATAGTTTGCAAATATATTTTTCTCCTATTCTGTAGGTTGTCTGTTTCCTCTGCTGATAATTTATTTTGCTATGCAGATACCCTTTAATTAGGTCCCACTTCTCAATTTTTATATTTGTTGTAATTGCTTTTGGGGACATGGTCATAAATTGTTTGCCAAAGTTTACATTGAGAAGGTAGTTTCCTAGGTTGTCTTTTAGGATTTCTATAGTTTTTATAGCCTTACATTTGAATGTTTCCTCTATAGTTAATTTTTATCCATGTTAAAAGGTAGGGGTCCAATTTCATTCTCATGCATATGGATAACCAATTATCACAGCAACATTTATTGAGTTGACAGTCATTTTCCCATTGCTTATTTTTGTCAACTTTACTGAAGATTAGATAGCTGCAAGTGGGCAGGTTTATTTCTGGGCTCTCTATTCTCTTCCATTGGTGTATGTGTCTGTTTTTGAACAAGTACCATGTTGTTGTGATTACTGTAGCCTTATTATATAGTTTGAAGTTGGGTAAAGTGATGACTCCTGCTTTGATCTTTTTGCTTAGGATTGCTTTGACTATTTGGGATCATTTTATGTTCTGTATAAAGTTTAGAAGAATTTTTTTTTTCTAGGCCGGGCGCGGTGGCTCAAGCCCGTAATCCCAGCACTTTGGGAGGCCGAGACAGGCGGATCATGAGGTCAGGAGATCGAGACCATCCTGACTAACACGGTGAAACCCCGTCTCTACTAAAAAAAATACAAAAAACTAGCCGGGCATGGTGGCAGGTGCCTGTAGTCCCAGCTACTCTGGAGGCTGAGGCAGGAGAATGGCGTAAACCACGGAGGCAGAGCTTGCAGTGAGCTGAGATCCAGCCACTGCACTCCAGCCTGGGTGACACAGTGAGACTCCACCTCAAAAAAAAAAAAAAAAAAAAAGAAAAGAAAAGAATTTTTTTCTATTTCTGTGAAAAAAGACATTGGTATTTTGTTATGAATGGCATTGAATTTGTAAATTGCTTTGGGAAATATGATCATTTTAATAAAATTAAGTTTTACAATCCATGAGCATGGAGCATTTTTCCATTTATTTGTGTTGCTTCTGGTTTCTTTCAGCAGTGTTTTGTAGTTTTCCTTGTGGAGATCAATCACCTTCTTGGTTAGATGTATTTCCAGGTAATTCATTTTGTTGTGACTATTTTAAATGGGATTGTATTCTTGTTTTGGCTCACAGCTAGAACATTATTAGTATGTAGAAACATGACTTATTTTTGTACATTAATTTTGTATCCTGCACCAAATTAATGTTGATCACATCTATGGACCTGTTGGTTAAATCTTTAGGGTTTCCATGTATAGAATCATATCACCAGCAAAAAGAGATAGTTTGAATTCTTCTTTTCCTACTTAGGTGCATTTTATTTCTTTTTCTTGCCTCATTGTTCTGACTTTGACTTCCTGTATAAAGTTGAATAGCAGTGGTGAGAGTAGGCATCCTTGTCTTGTTTCAGTTCTCAAGGGGAATAGTTCCAGGTTTTACCTGTTCAATATGATGTTGAATGTGGATTCGTCATACATGGCTCTTATTTATTTATTTATTTTTTTCAGAATGTTCCTGCAATACCTAGTCTATTAAGTGTTTTTATTGTAGGAGGATGTTGGATTTTTTTCAAACACTTTTTCATTGTCAATTAAGATGATCTTTTTTTTTTTTTGACTCTGTGTATGTGATGAATAACATTATTTGTGTATATTGAAACAAACTTACATTCCAGGAATAAAGCCTACTTGAATTAAGTTTTCAATGTACTGCTGGATTTGGCTTACTAGTATTTTGTTGAAGATTTTTGTGTCTATGTTCATCAAGTGTATTGGCTTATAGTTTTCTTTCTTTGTTGTGTCTCTGCCAGATTTTGGTATAAGAATCAAGCTGACTTTACAGAATGAATTAAGGAGGAGCTCCTCTGCCTTAATTTTCTCGTAACAGTTTTAGTAGGATTGGCACCAATCTTTTTTGTATGTCTCACAGAATTCAGCTACAAACCAATCTGATCCAGGGCTTTCTTGTATTAGTAACTGTTTTATTATTGATTCAATTTTGGAACTTGTTATTGATCTGTCTGGGCTTTCACTTTCTTCCTGGTTTAATCTTGGCAGATTGTGTGTTTCCTGGAATTCAGCCATTTCCTCTAGATTTTCTAATTTGTGTGTATAATTGTCTATGAGGATTTATGGTATTTCTGTGGAATTGGTTGTAATGTCTTTGACATTTCTGACTGGGCTTATTTGGATCTTCTGTTTTGTTTTGTTGTTTTTCTTTGTTAATCTAGCTGGAGCTCTATCAATCTTGTTTATTCTTTCAGAGATCTAATTATTAGTTTCCTTGATCTTTTGTGTGGATTTTTGTGTCTCAGTTTCTTATAGTTCTTTTCTTATTTTAGTTATTTCTTTTTTACTGCAAGCTTTGGGGTAGGCTTTTTCATTTTTCCAAATTCCTCTTAACACTGGTTATCTAGATCCTAAAGATTTCCATAAGTTGTGTCTCCATTTTTCATTAGTTTCAAATAATGTTTTGATTTCTGCCAGGAGAAAGTTGTTTAAAATCCATGTTTTGTGTACTTTTGAGAGATCTTCTTGGTACTGACTTACATTTTTATTGTACTACAGCCCAGGGGTGTGCTTGATATGATTTCTATATTTTTTAATTAATTGAGATTTGTTTATTACCAAGCATGTGGTCAATTTTAAAGTATGTTGCATGTGCAAATGAGAAGGATGTATATTTTGTGGTGGTTGGGTATAGTATTCTGAAGATGTCTATTGTGCCTAACTGGCTGACTGTCAAGTTTAAGTTCAGAATTTCTTTGTTAGTTTTCTGCCTGGATGATAAGCCTAACATTGTCACTGGGATGTTGAAATTCTCCCTATTATCATATTATTGTGTAAATCTTTTTGGAGGCCAAGAAGAACTTTTCTTAGTAATTTGAGTACTCCAATCTTGAACCATTTATCATTACTTAATGCACTTCTTTGTCCTTCCGAGTTATTGTTGGTTTAAAGTCTGCATTTTTCTGATATGAGAAGGGTGATTCTTGCTTTTGTTATGGTAGATCTTTCTGCATCCCTTTACTTTGAGCCTTTGAGTGTTGTTACATCTGAAATGGGTCTTTTGAAGACAGCTGATGTTGGGTCTTGTCTTTTCATCCAATTTGCATCTCTATGCCTTTTAAGTAAGATGTTTAGACTATTTACATTGAAGGTTAATAATGATATATAAGATTTTTAACTTATCATCGTCTTGTTAGCTGGTTATTTTATAGATGTGATTGTGTAATTGCAATTTATATTGTCTGTGGGCTATGTGCTTAAGTGTGTTTTTGTGGTAGCAGTTACTAATCTTTCATTTCCATGATTAGTCCTCCTTAAAGACCTCTTGTAAAGTTGGACTTGTGGTAATTAATTCCCTTAGTGTTTGCATGTCTAACAATAATTTTATTTCTCCTTTTCTTATGAAGCTTAGTTTGGCATGATTTGAAATTCTTGGTTTGAATTTCTTTCTTTGAGGAGTCTGAAAATAGGTCCCCAATCTCTTCTGGCTTAAAAAGTTTCTGCTAAGACATCAACAGCTAGCCTGATGAGGTTCCCTTTGTAAGTGGCCTGACCTTTCTTTCTAGCTGCCATTACGATCTTTTTCTTTCACATTGACCTTGGTGAATCTGATGACTATGTGTCTTGCAGATGGTCATCTTGTATGGTATCTTGCAGGGATTCTCTGTATTTCTTGAATTTTCCTATCAACCTCTCTCACAAGATTGGGCAAATTTTCATGGACTAGATCCTCAAAACGTTTTCAAAGTTACTTACCTTCTCTCCTCTCTGAGGAATGCTATTGAAATGTGGATTTGGCCTCAATATAATCTCATATTTTCTGGAGATTTTGTTCATTGTTTAAAGCTCTTTTTATTTTTGTCCAGTTGATTTTATTCCAAGAAGCGGTCTTTCTGCATCTGAGATATTTTCCTCAGTTTGGTCTCTTCTGCTGTTAATGTTTCTGACTGTATTATGAAATTCTTGTAGTTATTTTTTCAGTTCCAGAAATTAAGTTTCGTTCTTTCTTAAATGACTATTTTGTCTCTGATTCTTTTACTGGATCCTTTGGTTTCCTTGGATAGGGTTTTGGCTTTCTCCTAGATCTCAGTGAGCTTCTTGCCATCCAGATTATGAATTCTACAACTGACATTTTAGTAATTTCAATCTGTTAAAAAACCATTACTGAGGAGATAATGTATCCCTTTGGAGGTAAGGGGACACTGACTTTTTGAATTATCAGACTTCTTAAACTGGTTCTTTCTCATCTGTGAGGGCTGGTGGTCCTTTATATGTGACATAAATTGAGTATAGTCAGTTGGTTTCATTTCTGAATATTTTTAGAAGGCCAATAGTATGCAAAGAATCTTTATTTGTGGCTGGATCCCTGCCCTAGGTTTCTTAGGTACTGTATACTGGCAAACTATTTTTGGTGCAGTAATTTGGGCTACAATCCAGTAGATGGCATTTACGAATGATATCCAGGAGATAGGCCAAGTATGTTTACTATAGTGCTCTGTGGTGGGGTGGTAGAGAGAGATGACCCACTCACCATATCCATTCCTGGGCCTTGCAGGAGTCCCCTTGATCACTGGAGCCATTCCTGCATTTACTTTGTTAGATGTTCTGGGCCCTGGGGAATTCCTCAGGCAGAGCCTGTAACTGACAGACCACATTCCTTCCTGTGCTGTCCCTGCAGAGGGAGGCACCCCCTGCTTCCACACTGGCCCACAAACCCACAAATTTCAGCATTCTCAGTTTTCTGAGAGTGGAGACTCCTCTGCTAAGGCACTGCCAATCCAATGAGTTAAGCTAGTGAGAGAACAAAGATCTGTGCCCTCCTGCAGTGTTCAGACAAGGGTGAAGCCACCCTGCTGGGAGCCCAAGCTGATGAGAACTGCCTGGCTAGGCACAGTTGGGGATGGGGAGTAACATGATCTTCCATCTGAGTGTTTCTGGCAGGAACACAGCACTATGCCCACCCACAGGCTTTAGCATGGGCAGGGCTGCTATGCTAGGAGCCCAAGCTGGGGAGACTTGCCTGGCTAGACACAACAGGAGGAGGAGAATTCACAAGGGTTTCTGTTCTGGCGTTTCCCTGGAAAGCTCAGCATTGTTCCTGCCTGCAGAGTTAAGGAAGAGGCAGTGTTGCTGAACTGGAAGCTGAGCAAAGCTTTGTCTAGCAAGGAGTGGGGTGGGCTGATTGCTTCCTAGAACTACGACTGTGGTCTCTATTGGAATTTATGTCAGTTGGTGCTGGGTTGCTCAAGGATGCAACGGCTGTGGGGCTTCCTGTGGTCTTGAGCAGTGCTTCTGCAAAAACTGCGAGCATCTCTCTGTGTCAGTCTAGAGGCCCAGGGGGTCAAGGGGTTTTTTCCATTCCTAGGATTGCAAAAGTCCCTATGGGAAATGTGGACTCTCCAGGGGCTCTTACTATCTCAATATTTCCATGAATTAGGGAGCCCCTCCCAGCTCCTTGCTGCTCGTGGGTGGGTGACTACCCAGATTTGCTCTTCTATGTTCTTTTTGGATCTCCTTGCTTCCTTCATGGCTCCTGACATGGTTTCTTAGATGCTCCACTTGAAGAGTCAGTATTTATGTGCCAGTTCCTTCTTTTCCATGAGAATAGTGAGCACTAGCTGCTTCTAGTCAGCCATCTTGACCAAAAGTGCTTTTTTTTTTTTTTTTAATGATAAAGAGCTTCTTATCCAGATACTCAAATACATATAATTTAGAAAATGTAAAAGTCAAAAGGATTGTCCTTAATCATTAGTATTCATAAAACTCTAGAGCTGGAGATAGTTATATTGGTTATCTATTGCTGTGTAACAAATTATCCCTAACTTTATCAGTTTAGAAATGTGAAAGGAAATTAAATATTTGGACCTCAAATTCCTTAAGCCAAAGAGAAAAGTCAAGGTGAGAACTGGGGACCAGCAAACCTGTCTCCACCTTTTTGGTTCCTAAATGAAATGGCTACAAGATGAAAATCTGCATGCCTCCCCCATATTTGCCCATAAGGAAATTCCTAGTTAGCTGCAAGATCTTTACTCAGGTGTTTCTACTAAAATCTCACCATGACAACGTAAATTGATAGTTTATCTTTATAGATGCAGTTACCCCCTGCCCAGTAGACACAAATGAATATCCAATTGTTTTCCTTCCCCATTTTATCTGTGTTCTTATGTAAAAAGGAAGATTCCTTGCATTTTTCCTCTGCCCTATTTGTCTATGCCATCTTTAAAACAAAACAAAACAAAACAAAACAAAAACCACGAAAAAACCAGATTCACTTGAGCCAAAGGCATGAATTTTCCCCTACCCCCTTCTTACACGAAAATTGTGTACTTCTCAATATACCACCTTTTCCTTTTTAAATTTGGAGCCCTCAAAATCATCTTCAGAGAAAGGCATAGACCTGTCTCCTAGGCATGCATCTTTAACTTTGGCAAATAAACCTCCTAAAATGATTGAGACTTATCTCATCATTTTTCTCAATTGACAAAACAATAATATTTATTATCTCATCATTTCTGTATGTCAGTAATTCAAGTAGGACTTAGCTCAGGGTCTTTAATGAAGCAGAAGTAAAGGTGTTGGCTGGGACTTCAGCCATCTGACAAACCTACTGAGAAAGATCAGCTTCCAAGGTCATGGACATGATTGTTACAGGGCTCAGTTCCTCATAGGGTATTGGATGGGGAAACCTCAATTTCTCCAAGGCTACCTTTGGTTTTTTTTACATGTGGCCTCTTCCTTAAGACAGCTCACAATAGAGCAAATGGCTTTATCAAAGCAAGCAACTGAGAGGACATGACAATATGAGGAAGAGGGAAGTCACAGGCTTCTATAACCTATTCTCAGAAGTGATGTCTTTTACTTTTGCTTCACTTTGGTTAGCTATAAGCAAGTCACTAGGTCCAGAGTGTGCTCAAGGGCATTGTATTATACAAAGAATTGAACATTAGGAGGCAGGGCTCATTGGGAGCCATTTCAGAAGCTGCCTACCACAGAGGTTAGGAAATATGCTAACACAAACAATTCTTTAAAAAAAGAAACTGAGACACAGAAAAATAATTATACCTGGTGTGTACCTTTATCAAAGGCCATCAGTAATCAAGGCAGTTAACCTTTTTTGAGTTCTTCATATGCCTGCATTCATTGCTAAGTAATTATACACACTTTTTAATTTAATCCTCTGAGACACCTTTTGAAAAAAACACATGTTAATCTTACTTTACAAATTAGGAAACTGAGACTCAGAGAAATTCAATCATTTACTTAAATAATGTCATATCCTGGTGGAAGAATAGGGTCTTAATTCCTGGCATCTGGATGCCTGATTTTACCCTTGTAGAAATGGTGTTATATTGAAGTTGCCACATAAACTAATTCTTAAGTTCCCTTAAAACTGCTGTTAAAGACATTGTTCATGTTTTTAATACACATTTTATTTAATATTCTCAGTATAAGAAATGTATTCTATTGTTAAGGTCAAGAAAATACTTTTTTATTCTCAAATACTAGTCTACTTGTTTCATTTTATAATTAGAAGATAGATATTACTATCTCTTCCTTATTTGGCATGATTTGCAGAAGAAATAATTGATTCTTTAACAGTATGCATTGTTTTATAAGGCAACACAACTGTATTTATCAAGAACCTTAAAAATTTTATGCCTTTTAATCTTGCAAATAAATTATCTATAGAACAAACGTAAGTATATAGGAGGATTCCTGTCAGAGACAATCATTTTAAGGTTTTTAATGGTGGTATATCAAAGATGAAATAAAATGTCCAAACTATGAGGTGGTTAAATATATTCAGAAGTTATGATATAATATTATTTAGCCATTTTAAAAGACATCAGGAAAAATTAATTAGAAAATTATTATGTATTAACTAAAAAATTACTATAAAACATTTTGGATGAAACAAACAACTATGAAAGAAAAATGAATAGGAAAATAGAGCAAAAAATATGCAAAACTGTTTAGTAGAAGTTGCTTGTGAATTATGTAAGCACAGTTATCTTCTATATCTATTAATGTGATTTACTATTTTGAAAACTAGGAAATAAATTAATTAGATAGATATTAAAGAGAATCATATTCCCAGAAAAAATCAAAGTTCCTTTCTTTTGTCTCTAAATTTCATAATCTTTGCGTTCTGTTAAAATTTCATTCTCAGGATTTTACTTTTATTTTTGTTCTTATTTTTTTCTTTTTTTTTTTTTTTTTTTTTTTTTTTTTGTTATTTTTTTGTTTTTTTTTGGTTTTGTTTTTTTTCTTTTCTTTTTTACTCCTTCGCTCACCCCACCCCCACCGATCTGTGGGGTGGGAGGGAAAGGGC